>NC_057734.1:20867295-20977071 GCF_004010195.1 Chiloscyllium plagiosum | reverse complement strand
TATGAAGAGATCGAGGGCAGGTAAGAGGCCAGCACGGGGTGTCCAGGTGGATGGGGTGTGTTGGAGCCGGGAGAAGGGGTCATCAGAGGGTGGGCGGGAGTCCTGGTTGAAGAAGTAGGCACGGAGGCGAAGGCGGCGGAAGAAATGCTCGATGTCTCGACGCGTGTTGAATTCATTAATCTGGGAGTGTAGGGGGAAGAAGGTGAGGCCTCTGCTGAGGACTGATCTTTCATCCTCAGAGAGGGGGAGGTCTGGAGGGATGGTGAAAATACGGCAGGGCTGGGAGCTAGATTAGATTACTTAGGTTAGAAAAGTCCCGGTTTCACAAACCCCAGTCGAATGGGGAAAGTTCCAGTCTCCTGAACGCCTGTCCACTGTGTCCCTGATACTAATATTATTCTGTTTATGGCTACATCACCTTTTCATAATAATGTCAGTACTTTAATAACCCTCAAAAATAAGTAGAAAACAAGTCCAGGTGGCCCCATTAGACCTCATAAAAAATGGTTCCTACAGACAATCAAGGTGATGCAGTTCCCTCCAACTCAAAACAGGAAGTTTTTTTTCACCTGTTTTTCATGTATATTTCCACTTTGCTGAATTGCTGATCATCATGTCCAATCAATCCTTATCCACTAACCCTTAATGGTCTGGTTTGAAGGTACCATTTTTGAGCTTAACACTACAGTGCTGTGGGAGGACAAACGTGTCTGTGTATCCTTTAGGGAAGGAAATCTACCATGTTTTCCTGATATGGCCTATATCTGAACTGCGAAGCTGTGGGGCCAGGAACACTTGTATCTGCTAAACTTTCTAGAGAATATAATGCTCTGCATCATTGGATCTGCTGAAAATGTTCAGGATGATGTTAAATCCCTGTCTTCTGCCCCTTCTCAAAGTTCATGTCACTGTCATCCTAGTGCACTCTATCCCATTGGCACAATTCTTGTACACTGCTCAGAGGATACATTGCTTCTTAAGGAGCATGCTTCCTGTTGAGAATGCAAATCAGAAGTGCATGTGTACCCGTATGTGTGTATATGTGAGTGAGCGTGTGAGTGTACATGTGTGTGTGTATATCTCTGTGTGTATCTAATGTGTGTATGTGTGTACATATGTGTGTGCATGTATTTACATGAGTGCACGTATGTGTATGTCTATGTGTATGTGTTTGTGATTTACGCACGCGTGCGTGTATGCCTATATTTTCAAATGCGCTTTCAGTGGGTAAAGCTCTACATTGTGAATATAACATTGGAAGATTGTGATAGTAATGCTTTAAGATGAGCAATGTAGAAACTGATTCCTTTTTGTTTTGTTTATTACTTAACTTTATTTACTTTTTTTGCTGTTTCATGTTTTATTTCTGTATGATGTTTGACATTACCTTATTTTTATTTATAATGCCTTTTTATAGAAGTCTTGCTTCTCGCTGCCATTTCATTTGTAACAAGTGATATTATGATGGGAAGTCCTTGGCAGTTTCAGCAGCATTTCAGATTTGACAGAGGAGGAAGAGGGGTTCCTTAGAGGATAAGGAACACAGATGCAGTTACAGCTCAGACATCGAGAATGATTTATGCTATCTCTGTTGGATTGCAACAGCGTCAACATTGGATTGTTAACCTTACTAGCCTGTTAACAGTGGAGATACAGCTGACTACATTTAGCACGGGGCCTATCTTCAGGCCTAAGACTCCAGCCTGTTTCATTGAAAGGTCCCTTTTAATATGGAAATTATGGCGTAACAGTATAAAAAAGGACATCACTGTTATTTTAGTTTGGACTAGATCAGAGCTATGCACATGCTAACTAGATCTACAGATGATGGTTTCAGAGAGACCAATTAAAGATAGCGGTTAACTTACTTTTCCATGCCCCAGAAGGGATATCCTGACTTACACATACATCACTGTTCCTTCAATGTTGCTGGCTTAAAATTCTGTAATTCTCTGTCTAATATAATCAATTCATGAACCTCATCAGCTAGGAAAGGCCCACCAGTACGTTTTAGGGGAAGTAGGCGCTATGAATGTGGTTTTGCTAACATTGTTCATATCCCAAGAATAAATTTTGTCTTGAAAAGTATGGAGCTTGCATTTTCTATTCACTGAAGATATCTCAGCCCTCTTTTGTGTGCCTTGTGCTATGCAACCTCACAAGGGACTGCTCTCCAAAAGAGGAGTTTCTGACATTTCTGCCAATACAAATTTCCCAAAAGGCTTGCAGCCAATGAAATATCTTTTAAGTATGGTTACTATTATAATGTAGGAACTGTGGCAACTAACTTGTGCACAGAAAATTCCCAGAAACAGCAACATGGAAATTATCAGATAATCTGTATGCTCAACGTTTGTTTCTAGGTCAGGAATACAGAGCTGGGATATTCTCAACTCCACAATGTGACCAGGTGAAAGTGCTCCAGAAATTGTAATTTACAGCTCAGGTTGGCTGAGTTCTCTATGAGTCAGGCTTGGTGATCTCAGAATAAGTGCAGGGGCTGTGGGGTGCAAAGTGGAAAGGCATTCCTCAATGTGCTCCCATGCTTCCATGTCATTATATACGATGTGACACAGTTCTTCAGCTTTCACTATACACATCTCTCACCCTTCCACACACCCATCCCATGTCCCATCATGCCAACCCATACCACCAACTGCTCCCATAGCTCCTCATACTTTCCAAGCCAACCTATTTTCTCCCACCCATCTATGGTCCTTTATAGCTCCTCTATTAACTTGGTGTCAACTCATGCCAATGCATGCCTCCCACACAGAACCCATTATCCTTTCAAGAACTATGCCAACTCAATAAATATTTAGCAACAAGGCCAAATCTCACAAAGCATGTTGTGATGAAAATATAAAAAGTTCTATGTTTTCGACTGCAGACATTCTTTTCTTAAACCATAATTTTTCTGGTGTCTTCAACCTATTCTCTTCTGATCCCAAATCCAGGCCATTTACATGTGACCGGTGAATCTTAAAGAAATCCAATGCTTGCCCCTGTACATGCTATTTGTCACTATCTGCCAAACCAATAATATTCTCTGTATTTTCTTACCCAACAATGCCACAAAGTTATCTTTCATTTAACGTGATTCAACATTAATTTGTAATCTCCTGTGCAAATCTGTGCAAATGCTAATAACTGTCTTTTGAAAGTTCATGTACTTGATATTCATTAATCCTTCCATGTCGATAACTTTGGCCTTTCAATGAAATACTCTCTTATGATCACATTAGTTTTTCCATTGTGTCAGAAATATTCTTCACTCCATAAGATCCCCCCACTTTCTACTGTTTGAGTCTCTAGTCTCCGGACTAGCCGTTTTATTCTGTTAATGAAAGTAAAGTGTGAGGGTGAGTAGGTGGGTCCAGCTACCTAGATGAACTAATTACTTCTAAATAAAATTTTGAATGTACCATTTTCCACCTGTACTGTGTGTAGCAGCCTTGGTGTTCTTTTGTGCATGGACTAATGCTAGTTAATTTCCATTGTGAACTTTTCTGTCTCAATGCTGCTATCCTCATACTATTTTCACTTTGTTATTGATACCCATCCATTGATACCCTTTATTAATGTCACATTAGCAAGCCTCCAAATAATCTCAGCCAAGACAAACTCCTTCTGCACCACAACTAATTGTTTGCCTATGTTATCCTGGGTTATCTCTCCTCCTTTGTTGTACACTTGCTACTTATCAGGCTAAAGCCATTCATGATGTCTTGGTGCTCTGGCTGTCATTCAACAGATTATGATATTTTATGTTAAATTGTAAATCATGGTTACTCAGTGCACTCCTACTGTGTAGACTGCTGTGTCCCAATATTCTGGCTGTTCTCTCTAGACTATGAGAGATTGTATTAATCTTCATGATGTTGCCTTTACACTCTGCACTATAGTTTCTCTATACTGTATTTCACTTTAGTCCTGGTTCCTCAGTATTCTGACTGCTGTTTCTTTATATACCAGTTATGTTCATAATAGTGCAATCTCAGTGCACCAACTGTTTTATTCACTAGACCACAGTCTGTCAGTGTTCTGGCTGTATTATGTACCTCAGTAGTCTGCAAAATTGTTTAGTTTAACAAATTCTGCTGAGAATAGACAAATTTCTCACAATTACTTCGGTAAAGCAAAACATTGCAAGGAATGTCCCCTTGGACCATTGAAGACACTATCATCCAATTCATATTCTGTATAGACTGTTTGTTTTCATTTCACACTAATTTACAGCAATCTTTTGTAATTTGCAGCAAATCATTTTCTATTAAACTCAGTTACTCAACCTATTCTTTATGGTATATTGAATGTGTGAGTAATTGTTTTGTAGTCAGAAATATTGGATTTTTGGCTTTATTTTAACTAATGGAGTTTGAGGGTTCTGACTGTGATGATTTTGGAAAAATTGTTGCAGCAGGTCAAATCAAGAATCAGATCTGTTTGTTTCTGAGTTGACTGTCTCAAAGAGTCTGTGGGCAGATGCCTTCTTATAGTCAGTGTGCTACTTGTTGTTGGTTTATAACCTGTTTGTTCTATGGAATGTGAGAATGCCATGGTGTAATATACATGTAAATAATGTTCAATGTTACAGTGTTGTACATTTGTTCTCAGCCCATTACTAACAAGGCTGGTATTTATTGCTCATCCCTAGTTCTCCTTCAGAAGATAAGTTGAAGGTTTCTTGAAGTTCTGCAGCCCCAGGGGTGAAAGTACTGTCTCAATAATGTAGGGTAGGGAATCACAGGATTTTGAGTTGTGACAATGAGATATATGGATATCCAAATTGGGTTGTTCAAGCTATGGGGTGGGACTTGAACCTGCAACCTTGTGTTAGCAAGCTCGGCCACAGTTGACAGTGGACTATGTTTCTGTACTGCCAGATATTGGCCTGTGTTGCCCTGTGCTTTTGACAGCTAACTATGCAATGCTGTTCTGCTCGACAACACACTCTGCTGCAGCTGTGTTAAAAAAGTATTATTTTACATTGTTTTCATGTGATGCTAAATGATGAACTGTTATGGGGTGCTACTTAACTGTACAATTATCTAATGCATAGTTACCACATATTATTATATAGCTATAACAAAAGATCAATGAGCTGAAAAGATAGTCTGCTTACATCTCCAGAGATGCTGTCTGAGCCATTGAGTGTTTTCAATATTTTCGTTATATTTTTATATTTTGCTAATGCCATGTTGCTGTGCTACCCGGTAATGTGATGTATTTGCTGAACTGTTATGAAACATGACTACAACAAGGTTTTAGAAAGCCAGTATTAAGGGTGAAATACAGAGTGTTCAAGTGTAGCTGATGCTGTGAGTGAATACATGAGGTCTCCTGGGACTGTATGTTACTATATTCAGTAGGTACAAGAGATGTTGCATATAAAACAGAAATTCTTTCATTTTCAGTTAAAGTGATTTGTTGAGTCAGATTTATGGCACTTGGTCCACCATGGCTCAGAGCTATGTTTCTTGGCAATTTTCTGCTCTTTACTTATTTTGCAATAAGCACCTTTATCTGGGAATCAGGCGACTGGACAATTAATGGAGCTTGAGATTGCTGATGTATTGATTCTGAGTTATTTCCTATAGGCAATTAGAAATTGCTGTAGAGATTAGGTGAAGTTAGAGACACTTTGGTCTGATTTTAATGGTGGGGCTCCACCCATGGACCTAAGACTGGGGAGCATAGGAGCATAGGAGCCTGAAATTAATTACTTGGGATGGTTACGCGGCCACACAGGCTGCCCACCAATCAGAGGGTTGGTTGCTCAGGTGTGGTAGTCACCGCTGGGCTCGTTATGGAGAAGAAGTCATCACGTGCACAACCAGCTAAGTGGGATTTGTGGGGGGAGGTGGTGCACACGGCACCTGCGGCCTAACCCTAACCCTATCACAGGTCAGGCAGGTTCAGGTTGTGTGTTCGTGAAGACAGGTAGTGCCTATTGCCTTGACAGTAGCTGCTGCCACTGGGCTGCAGTGGGGAGGGGAGGATATGGGACTTCTGAGGCGAGACTGCCTAAGAAAGGGAGGGCACCTACTGGAGTCTGTAGTCAGGTCTCTCCTCATGTCAGAAGGATCCCTGCTACTGGGAAAATGCCGGGAAAGGTGGGAAGAGGTCATTGATTTATGACATAGGTGGCTTGGTAGGCCTTTAGATGCTGTTTCTGCATGTCACTGGCCTATTTGGATGGACTGTCAGTCATATATAATAGCCAAACTCGCAAAATACTTCTTCCAATCTCAGTAATGTTAAGTATCAGCTTTGGAATGAAAATTTACATCACAAACACCATTTCAATAACTCATTAAACAGAAATTTGTTAAATGTAGCCATTGGAGTCTGTCTTCATTTCATTACTTTGTTATCCAACTGCACTAAGCATAACGTGAATGTTTACCAATACCTGGGCTAAGCTGGCACAACGAGTTCAGGGAATTTTCTCAAAATATATAAAACTAACAGGGGATTTATGAAAGCTGAGGTTCAAGTTTCACCCTCCCCAGATGTGTGCCATAACATGTCCAAGCAGGTTAATTGAAATATCTATTGAAATAACACAGATACGTTTAACCTTTATGTGTTTTTTCCCCCCATGTTTCATTATTTTCTGTCAGATGTAGCATTCCTCTTTCTGGGTGGTAAGTTTGGTGGTTATGGTGATTGCGTTAATTTATTGGTTATGTTATGTGATCAGTCACCTTGAACTAATAATACATGAGACCAGAATTAAAATTTCACCACAGCAGCATGACACTTTGATGTTTTTAAGAATTTAAATCTGCAAGCACAAAGCTAGGCCAAATATAGGTGACTGTGAAACTGGTGGATTACTAATAAACACCCAATTGCTTCGATAATGTTTTCAGGGACCTGGTCTGGCATTCGTCTAACTCCACTCCCCTACCAACTTAGTGAATTGAATTGAATTTATTGTCACATGTACGGAGGCACAGTGAAAATTTACGTCTTGCGAGTAATACAGGCAGATCACAGAGTTAAGTAGCATCGATAAGTAAATAACAGGTAAACAGTGGCAAAAACCAAAACACAGGTACAGGCGAATGCCATGAGTTTGTGAGTCCATACAGTATTCTAACAACAATAGGGTAGAAACTGTTTTGAAACTGGCTGATGCGTGTGTTCAGGCTTCTGTACCTTTTCCCCAATGGCAGAGGTTGTAGAAAAGCATTGCCAGGATGGGAAGGATCTTTGAGAATGCTGGTGGCCTTTCCTTGACAGCGAGCTTGGTAGATGAATTCTACAGATGGGAGGTTGCCTTTGTGATTGTCCGAGCTGAGTTCACTACTCTCTGTAACCGTTTATGTTCTTGAATGGTACAGTTGCCCTCCCAGGTAGTGTTACATCCAGACAGAATCTCACCTATAAAGGTAGGCAAGGGTATTCACCGTCATGCAACATTTCCTCAGCTGCCTGAGGAAGAAGAAACATTGTTGGGCCTTTGTAACCAGTGCATTCACATGAAGAGTCCAAGAAAGCTTGTTGTTGATGACCACTCCCAGGAATTTGACACTCTCCACTTGTTCCACTTCTGTGCTGTTAATGAGTAAAGGGGGGCATGAGTAACATCTGACCGAAAGTCAATATTAAGTTTCTTGGTTTTGCCGGCATTGATGGCTAGCTTGTACTCAGTGCACCATTTTTCCAGGCCTTCCACTTCCCGTCTGCTGTCTCTTTCGTCGCCATCTGAGATTCGGCCGACTATGGTGGTGTCATCAGTAAACTTGTAAATGGCATTAAGTCTGGTATTTGGCGACACAGTCATGGGTACACAGTGAGTACAGTAGATGTCTCTTTTAAATATCCTTTGAATAAAAAAAATTCCAGCTAGACTAACTTTTTTTAGGAAGTTGCAGAGTAATGTAATAGGAAGTACAAGGAATGATAGCTGAGTTGGTGCAGTGTGTGCATGTGGAGTTAAGGTAGTTTCGGCATTGAGCAGATATTTGATTTGGGGAAGGACTTGCAAATGGAAACCTGCCAAATATCTCTTAACGGTCATAAAAGACAACTCAGCCAAGGATTCTTTGGACTCTTTTCAGGGGTAGTTTGATTGTTACCCACTTGGGTGAAGCCAGGCAGATGGAGAATTAATTTGCCCATCTTACTTACCCGCTGGAAAACCACCATGATACTGCTATCTGCCTACTTATCCCGACCTCCTATGTGCTTTAACTGTAAGGATGGGATGGCCATCATGTACATTGTGAATGCAGACACAGAATGTTCACTTGCAACCAAACCATTTGCTTGGCAACATCAAACAGGCAGGACTGCAGAGTCACATAATTGGATCTTGATACAAATAATAGCTTCAAGATTGATGCTACAAGGGGAGATTCTTTTCCTTCAAGATGTTTAGAGTTAATTTGAACTTGTGTTGAATGTATTGTTCCTACAAATAACTGTTTTACAGCATCTGCCCATATGGTTCGCTTCAAATAAATTGAAACATGCGATGCATAACCCAGAGACGTATGTGAAACACAAAGCTGGATTTAAAATAATACAATTTCTGTAACCTAATAAATCAAATTGTAGCCATGTGATATTTTTATGAGAAATTGTTACATGACAAAACAACTGAATTACAGCAGCAGCTGTCTCCCCCAATCACAGCCCGTTCTCCAATTAAATTGACATATTCCTCTGAGCACCAAATGCCTTTTCAATGTTTGGTTTAAGCTTGTTGAAGATATCTATCCTCGTCCACCTCCTTGTTTGATGTATTTGCTGCTTGTCCTGGAAATTATGCCAATTTACATTTAACTTGCTCATCTTGTTCCCCCAGTAGCCCCATGGCTGAGATATGTCACAACGGCTGAGAATTTTGAATGTAATTTCCCCTAATCAGAAATGGATGGCGTAGTACTCAATAATATGGTTATGTTTGTTTGACAGAGAGTGCATTTGATGTCCTGAGGATGTTGTCAAACACTTCCCAGTTAATAAATTATTTCTGAAGTGCAGTCATCATTTTGTAAGCAAAACTGGTTGCCCAATGCAGAGAAATGTGTAATGACTAGGTTGGGAGGAACTCGCTGTCTTCTATTTCTCATTCTACTTTCTCTTTCCTCACTTTTTCAGAGATCACAGCATGAATCCTGTTGCTTTATCAAATTGCTGATATGGCATAGTATATGCTTTCTCTACGTCAAAGGTAAACTGAAAAGGTCCATGAGCCAGATTTCTTTAATAAATACAGCATTCTTGAATCATTCTGAAACAGAACCTGTTCAATGGAGGTACAAAACTAATTATCACACCAAGTGTATAATATGAAAATTTCAGGGCTAATTTCAAGACTAGGGGCACATCTTTAAGGTGAGAGGAGGGAGATTTAAAAACCAAGAGGCAGATTATTTACACAGAGGGTGGTCCACGTGTGGAATGAACTTCCTAAGGAACTTCCTAAGGAAGTTACAATGTTAAAAATACATTTGAATGGAATACATGAATAGGAAAGGTTTGGAATGATATGGGCCAGGAGCAGGCAAGTGGGACCAGTTTAATTTGGGATTACGTTTGGCATGGACTGTTTGGACCGAACGGTCTGTTTCCATGTTGTATGACTGTATAACTCTGTAAGTCCAAATTGCATTGAAGTATTTGGATGGAGTCTCATTGTAAGACTCAGTGTTTTCTTGTTGTGTCTTACCACATTAGTTGTCAACCCTTCCCCAATGGCTTCCCTTGCGTCTGATTTCCACATCACTTTACCATGTGCTGTTCCTGGAGTTCTGAAGAAGAATCATATCGTACTTGAAATGTTTACTCTGTTTCCCTCTCCACAGATGCTGCCACACCCACTGGGTTTATCCCGCACTTTCTGTTTTTGTTTCAGATTTCTAGCATCTGCAGCATTTTGCTTCAATTAGCCATCTTGAACTTGGCACCAGTGAGCATGTGTGCTTGATGCTTGACTATTTTTCTTGGTATTAGCAGTTCATAAATATTGCTATCTTCCACTCAAGAAAATCTTGTAATTGGCTTGTAATCTGGTGAACTAGTTGGAGACCATTTTAATTGGAAAGACGTATAGTCTTGCGCTAAGTTAAACATAAATCTTTGTTGTGGTCAACAGAGGAGATTGAAAGGAGGAGAACCAATTCACCCACTGGAAGTTGCTGGATGAAATAGGCATTAAATATTCATGCATTCATGTTTGGCAACAGTAAAACTGAACCCACAGCACTGCTCTGGGTATGATGAGATTGTCCTCCTATTATATTGTTGCTACAAGCAGATTATGAATGTAATAGTACCATTAGGATACATTGAAAGCTTTCTCCTGACAGTTTCTAATAAAACTGTAATGAACTTTTGTGAATGAGGCCAGTAAAGCACTTTATTTATCTAAGTAAAGGTGAAATACCTTCCCAGAAATTTAGTAATGCCAGGAGGTGATGCTACAACCGCAGAGAAGGAAAACAATACTGTAATTTAAAGGGGAGAAGATGATCTAGTTTCAGGGAAAGAGATTCGGTGCTGTAATTATAAAGGAACAGAGGCCATTGTTTAATTACAAGGGAGGAGAGGCAATAATATAGTTTCTAGGCAATGATGTAATTATGGGGTGGGAAGGGAAATGGTATACTGTAAGGGCAATTGGGTAATTACAGGAGTGGTGAGTCTATGATGTAATTACAGAGAGAGACAATAGTGTGCAGAAAGAAATACTTGCATTTATGTAGCATCTTTCATAACGACATGATGTCTCAATGCAGCTCACTGTCAATGAAGCATTTGGAGTGTAATGTTGCAAGGTAGAAAACACAGCAGCCAGATTCCACCAATAAAAATGTGAAAATGATTTGATTTTTTTTCGTCTATGTCGATTGAAGGATATGTATTGGCTAGGATACAAAGGTTAACTCCTTTGCTCTTCTTCAAAACTGTGCCCATGGGATCTTTAATGTCCAACTGAGAGGGAAAATAGTTCTGCAGCTTAACGTCACATTCAAAAGAAGGCATCATCAACAGTGTAGTACAGAATCTTGATTATTGCACTCAAGTTATTGAATGGGATTTGACATCACATCCTCCTAACAACAAATAGCAACAGTGCTAACAACTGAGCAAAGGCTGACATTGCAATCCTGTGCATAGAGAACATTGGTTTAATACAACAGAGAAGAAGCATTCCTGAAATTACAAAGAAGTTATGATTTAATTCCAAGGGAAGAGAAGACCCAAGTGTGTGATAGTCATAGGTGAGTAGCAGAGATGATGGTGCATTATCTGAGAGCAGAAGGCACTGGGAGAGGAACTGCCATTAATTATTCAAGAGGCTCCTGTCATTGTGCAAGTTCAGAGTTGTTATAATAGAATCACTGACTCTTGCAATCAGAATGAGTTGTGAGGAGATGTTTTTCAGTGCATTATTAAAGGAAACATAGAATGAAGCTTGACAGTTCATGCCAGTACTCCTCAATCACCTTGCAGACCTACCAATTGCAAACAAATAAAACAGCACTAAGCAATGCTATATACTTGATTCTGTCTCAAAATGTTCATAAGAAATTTGGGTGTGCAAGAATCAGTTCAATATTCATAGGAAAATATGGTAAGTATTGACAAAGCATTGAAATATCCATTGCCCTTCACAGTTTGAGGCTTTCAAGTCTTAAATTGAGTAATGTCTAAGGCTATCTCAGAAAACATCAGTATAGAATCATACATCCTGTCACCAATGATGTGTTACGACCTAAGTCTATTTAAGTACCATTTTCTCTCTCAACAGGTGTACACAGCTTCTACAGAATGCAAGTTGTGTACCATCTCTCAGCTAATGTTATTAGCACATGGAATCTTTGGACTTCAGGTGATAAAGCAAAATAAGTTATAGTTATAAACACCTGTTATGATGCCAAGATACTCAGGCTGCAGATGAGTGAGGATGTTTGGGGTTGAGGGGTGTGGAAGGGGACAAAAATTCAGTTAAAATCAAAATTTAATACATCTTAGGTAGAATAGTAATTGGAGCAAGTGATATAGCTTAGCTGAGTTAATCCAGTACATTAAGAGTACATGAGGCCAGACACTTTAACAAAGCAAACAGGGCACAAGGAGAGGAGAATGGGCTAAAATAAATGGTCATGCCTTGGTGTTAATGAGACAATCACTCAAAAACACTGTGATAACACTGCTATGTGAACAATGCTAGGCCCAGAGCAAATGGCTACATTCCCAAGAGAAGACAGTCAGGTGTACCATCCCATAACATTTAACCATTGTACTGGACAATAGGTAGATATCCTCCTGTTCCGTAGGATTCTGCATTTAGCTTTCTCCATTTAGATAATATTCAGATCCTTTGTACTTCCTGTCATAGTGCACTACCTTACATTTTCCCACACTATATTCATTCTGCCAAATCTTTACCCTCTTGCTTAAACTGTCTATATCCCTCTGCAGACCTCTGGTTTCATTCTAATCACTTGTCTCCTCCCTGCTTCATGTCATCAGAAAATTTGGCTATCACACATTCACTTTCCACAACCAAGTCATTAACATATATTATAAATAATTGTGGCCCCAATACTGAACCCTGTGTCACTCCACTAGTCGCAGGTTATTATCCTGAAAATGCTGCTGCTGCTAGTCTAGAGTGAACAGCAGCATTGATCCATAGCAAGAATTGCTTATTGCTTCACTGGAAGGAGGATTGCCATGCACTCTTTGACTGGAGGCTGCTGTTCTGTGTAGCTCAAGGTTCCTGGGAAACCGTCATGACTAAAGAAGAGTTTGAAAGTGGAAATTCTGCAATTCTTTTATCAGCATAGGTTCTCTGGGAAGCTCTTCTATAATATCTTGATTACTGACTTGCTGGATGTTTAGACAATAGCAGCATATGCAGAGTCTTTATTTTCTCATTTGTTCATGCAACGTGGGTATAGCTAGCTAGGTCAGAATTTATTGATCAGAGGGCAGTTAAGAGTCGGCTACATTGCTATTGGTCAGAAGTCACATGTAGACCAGACCAGATGTCAGATTTCCTTCCGTAAAGGACCAAAAAAGGTTTTACAACAATCAACAATAATTACATGGTCACCACTTGGACAGCTTTTTAAAAATTTAATTCAAATTTTATCATCTGATATGATGAGTTTTAAACCCATTTTCCCAGAACCTTGATTTGGGGCTGTGGTCCGATTAGTCCGGTGACATTACTACTGCTCCATTTCTTCCCTTGTCACCTCCCTACTAGTCTTCTCTGAGAGTTTAAACTGGCCAGATGTTGTGAGCTTAAAGTTCCACATCTTCCTCATCTTTTTTCAGTTTCTTTGTCAAAACATCATACTCATTGTGTAGTTAATCTCTTTCATTAATGTCGGCTTGCTTTCCCTCCTTCTTCTGCAGTGCTGATACAAAAATGACTTCTTTTGCTCAAGTGTTCTTCTTCTGGAATTCGAACTGCACTTCTGATTGAAAAGAATGTTTTCCTGCCCTAGTAATTCACAGTGATCTATGAGCTCTGAATATTCCAGTGAAGCATAGAAAGTAGGAGCAGGAATAGGCCAATGTTTTGACTGCTGGACCGTTCAATGTGAACATGGCTGATCATCCTATCCTGTACCTGGTTCCTGCTTTCTCCTTATTCCCTTTGATCCCTTTAGCTCTAAGAATGATATTTAAATTCTTGAAAACATTCAATGTTTTGGCCTCAACTGCAGAGAATTCCACGTGTTCACCACTCTTTGGATGAAGAAAAAGGAGAACTCTTTTCTCCCATCAGAGTATTTCTAGTAGTGTCAATTGTGAAACTCTGGCTGTTGTCAATTTTGATCCAACCAGTGAAACAGAAAACAAGACTTTTTAAAAAAAAAATCTATTTGTACATGGTATGATACATACTTGTGGTAGTTGGGACATAAAGCTGGACGTTCTGGCTCAGAGATAGTTGGGACATTACCACTGTACCAAACGCCTCTACATAACATGGGCGGCACGGTGGCACAGTGGTTAGCACTGCTGCCTCACAGCGCCAGAGACCCGGGTTCAATTCCCGCCTCAGGCGACTCTCTGTGTGGAGTTTGCACGTTCTCCCTGTGTCTGCGTGGGTTTCCTCCGGGTGCACCGGTTTCCTCCCACAGTCCAAAAATGTGCAGGTTAGGTGAATTGGCAAGTTAAATTGCCCGTAGTATTAGATGAAGGGGTAAATGTCGGGGAATGGGTCTGGGTGGGTTGCGCTTCGGCGGGTCGGTATGGACTTGTTGGGCCGAAGGGCCTGTTTCCGCACTGTAAGTAATCTAAAAAAACACCTTTCATTGTAGGTACAGATGATACTCAGCTTACTCAACATCCAGTCCTATCTACTCCCCCTTTTATATCTAATGCAGTCAACTAATTATTCAATTAGCTGCACTTACCTGCTGAGCAACTTGCTATATTAAATATTTCCTTTCCTCTTTAAATAAACCTTCTGAAAATACACAAACAATTATTGAATAGACTTAATGAAAACTAACAATTTTTTCATATTAAATTTTAATCTTATAAAACAGGTATTGCAACAAAACTATTATTTTCCCCATATTCCATAATACAATCAACTTTCTGTATTCCCATTCCTTTAAATAAAAAGAAAAGGATTTAATCACAAAGAGATCCAAACAAGTGATTTTTATTTCATGATCTTATATCTCGTTGTGCCAGTAGGAGTCCTTATTCGAAGATCCTAATAATTTCTCAGAGCAAACACCATTTTTTGTGCAATACTCCATTGGTAATTTGTGTCAGTACACTTTATTTGGAAATCTTTCTTTTTCTAAACTTTTCTATATGTTAGCAAAGCCAATTCTCAAACTTTTCAAAGTGAAACAACTTTGTTAACTGTATATTGTCCGAAAGAGAAGTTATCCACAATTTTTTTCTCAGATTGTCCCTTGTATAGAATTCCCTTAAGAATATTGAATACTTATGTCTTGTACCTACAGTTTCTACTACACCAATGAGTCAGCAGCTAAATCTCCTTTAATGGCCTTTTTTATTTTCTGGGATTCTTAGGCCAAGTGACAACATTTTCCCACCCAGACAATGATGAACCTTACCTCAAACAGTTATCTGCAAAATTGTTACATGGAACATCGCTTGGTGAAGCATTGGTCTACTAAGGCTGGAAATCTGAGAGTGTATTTTTCTGAATTTAACTTTGTTAATGTTTATTTGCCCTCCTGACCTTGTCAACAGTTCCAATATATCATAACTGATATTGGGTCTAATTTGAGTGCACAAACATTTTAACTATCCAATTAAAGGTATCCATTTAGGAGGAGGTGGTTGCCAAATGGTATAATCACTGGACTGTAAATCTGGAAACTGGGATAATGTTCTGGGGACTCAGGCTCAAATCACTCCATGGTGGAATTTGAATTCAATTTTAAAAACTGGGAATTAAGAGCCCAATGATGACGTTGAATGCATTGCTGATTGCTGGAAAAACCCATCCAGTTCACCAATGTACTTAAGGGAAGGAAAACACCATCCTTATTTGGTTTAGTTTACATGTGACTCCTGACCCACAGCAATGAGGTTGATTCATAATTGCCCTAGCCTAGCCAGTGATGCCCTCATCCCATGAATGAATAGTAAAAAAAAATATTCTTAACTGCTTTGTTTCTTGCCTGGATGCAAAAGCATCTTTCTGTGATAAACTGGTCCAAATTATTGGAATGTGATTAACACTTTCATCATAACTGAATAATAATAATTAATATGTCAATAATACTGTTGAATCCAAAGTCATTCCTGAAACATTCTTCTTAGTTTCTTATACTAAATATTTAAATAGCCTTGAAGTCTGGCTTCTGATCTTAAATTCATTTTTATATTTTATTTATTCACACACTTCTCAAATTCTATAGAAAATCCCCACAGAAAATCAATGACATGCATCATAAAGGTGCTTGCCAGAATATCTTTTGAGGTACCAGTAGAATATTGCTGGGTTGGCTTTAAGCTGAATGCAACCCACTTTCAACCAGACAGATCTAATCGAGAAATACTATGTCCTTGCTGTATCATTCAACCTATTAACACATTTGTTTAATTTCCACAGCTTTCCTTTCACAGCATTTGCTGCTTTAGGATATTTCAATAATACTTCCCTCTGAACCATTTTGTCCTGCAAAAGTACAAATCTAAATCCATTGATTTACTTTCCCAGGAGCGTGGTGTTGTAAGAGCTAAAAAGATCTTCAAGGTCACTATGTTGTTGAAGGGACATCCATGTTAACGTCTCGATGACCAAGTATTTCACTGAAACCCCAAGACATGAGTCTGCCTTTAGCTTTGTAAGTGTCACTATGTTGCACTTCTTCTCAGTGTATCTGTCTGTATGATAAGGTTGGCTGTTCCCAATCTGATTCACCAGTATACGCACTAAGCACTTTTCAGATTTCAAGTTCTTTTTGTTTGGCAATCTGAATCAACTTATGTAAACCTGCAACCAAGTATCGGACTAGGTTATTTGATCCTTCCAGCTTGTTCTGCTGTTTAAAAAGATGGTTGTTGGATAGTATGCTACTGAGTATTACCGATAAAAGGCGAATTTTGTTGACGATTTTCATTTTCACTCATCAGAAAATGATATTTATACTGTATGAGAGGAGAGATCTGATTGCTTTGCAGGTGGATTCTGATTGGTAGGGTCATTGCGATGTAGAATTCACCAGTTAGTGATGACTGACAGCAAATGTCAAGCTTTATTGAAATTTTAAATAAGGCAGACTAACTTGATTCATCAAGGCATTGCCCTGAGAAATAAATCAGAGAATGGCTGTCACCTATTTTGTTGAGGTGAAGCAGGCATATTATGTGAACATGTTCCTTCTGTCTGCAAAGGCAGGATCCAGTATATGACTATGTGTGGTTTCCAGTACACGCAAATGACCAGTACATGCAGTTCTTCTATAACACACTGGTTGTGTTCTTGTGCAACCCCGTGTTATAGAAAAATTGGGCTTTAGAAACAGCGCTTAAAGCGTTGGCGATGTAAGCATGTTACAGCCAACACATGTTTTAAAGGTTTGCGCTTTAGAAACAGTATCCCCAATTCATCAATTGCGTTACAGTGAATTTACATTAATGAAACACGTGTTATAGCAGAATGATCTGTACTGTGAATCTAACTGATAATTCTAAACTCTCAAAATTATTTAGCAAATGTAGTAAGTGTTACCTAATTGTGGAATCACAGGTAATAGTGGAGACTATGTTGTGAATTCTGTAGGCATGTTCTTTTGTGTATAGTTAGTAGTTGGCTCATTGCAAAGAGCTGAAGTGACATGCTGTTTGACATGATCCACCAGTCTTTGGGATATACAGTCTACATACCTAGCATCACACTGGCACTTTGAACAACATGTGCTGTCTTTCAGTAATAGCTAATATGATCATGGCAGAACAGTTGTAGCCTTAAATTTACATTCCTGCCTACCCAAAAACCGTTCACTTCCTTGCTTACCATGAATCTATCAATCTGTGTCGTAAAAAATATTTAGAGACTTTGATTCCACAGCCTCATCTCCTTTCTGTAAGGGGGTGACCTCTTTATTTTTAAACAGTGATCACTGGTTCTGCATTCTCCCAGAAGAAGAAACAGCCTGTCCATATCCAACTGTTAAGACCCCTCAAGATCTTATACATTTTAATCAAGTCACCTCTAACTGTTTCAAACACGAGCAGAAAAAAGTCTAACATCTCCAACCTTTCCTGAAGAGATAACCTGTACATTCTATGTTTTAGTTAGGTAAACCTTTTCTGAATTGCTTCCAATTCATTTACATTTTTGCTTAAATAGGATGATCAATACCATCCTTTGTACTCCAGTATTCTCACCGGTGCCCTGTGTGATGAAAGGATAATTTTTCCCTAATTTTAATTAAATTTTCTTCACAATAAAAGATAACATTCTATCAGCTTTCCTAGTTATTTGCTATACCTGCGGAGTGATCTTTTGGATTCATGTACAAGGTCACCCAGATTCCTCTGCATCTCATGGCTGTCCAATCCCTCACAGATAATCTGCTTCCTTTCCATTCTCCACACCAAAATGGGCAATTTCACAATTTTCCACATTATTATCCATTTGCCAGAGCTTTGCCCACTTACATAATTTAACCATATCCACTGTAGTGGGCTTATGTCCTCTTCAGAACTTAATTTCCTACCTATCTTTGTGTCAGAAGCAAATGTGACAACCATACCCACCATATCTTCAATCAAGTCATCTATGCAGTGTAAACAGTTGAGGTCTCACCACTTATTACATTTTGCCATCGTGAAAAAGACCTATTTATGACTATCCTCTGCTTCCTGTTAACCAGCCAATATTTTATGCCTGCACCATGAATGTTTTCCACAAAATTCTTTGATGTGGCCTTCCAGAAATATAAGTACCATATGTTCACCAGGTCCCCTTTATCCAAAGAGCACACCGCTTCCTCAAAAAACTCCAAAAGATTGGTTAGTAATGAATTTCCCTTCACAAAACCAGGTTGACTCTGCCTAATTACCTTGAACTTCCTAAATGCCTTGCTGTAACTAACTTTTAACATTTCCTCTGTGACAGATTTTAACCTAACTAGCTTGCATTTTCTGTTTTCTATTTTCATTTTTGAATAAAAGAGCTACATTCATTATCTTCCAATCTAACAGGACCTTCTCTGAATCAAGAGAGTTTTGGAAAATTAATATCAGTACATCAATGGTCTTATTAGGATTAAGTCCATCAGGAACTGGGCACTTGTCAGCTCACAGCTCCAACAATTTAGTCAGTACCACTTCTCCGACGATTGTAGTTTTCCTCAGATCTGCCTTCCTTTAATATACTGATTGATAGCTGTTTCTGGAATGTTACTTGTATCCTCTATAGTGAAGACTGATGCAACATACCAGTTCAGTTCATCTGCCATCTTTTTTTCCATTATTAATTCTCTTGTTTTGCTGTACATAGGTCTATTGCTCACTTTGTGAACTCCTTTTTCATACTTCTTATAGATCTGGCTACCTTTCTTTTGTTCTCAAGTTTTGCTTTGTTTAAGTCAACTTATATTTTATTTTCAGCATTCTGGTCCAATGTTTTGGCTTGCTACCTGTCTCACCACAGCTATGTGCTTTTCTTTAAATTTCAGGCTATCTAACTTTTCTAGTTAACCAGGAATGGTCAGTCCATCCCTTGAAATTCTTCTTGCTTCTTGAAATGTATCTATTCTGTGTATTCTGAAATATCCACTGAAATGTCTGCCACTGTATTCCTACTTGTCAGTCCTTTAAACTAATTTGCCGATTCACCTGAGACAGCTTTGCATTCATGGCCTCAGAATTGCCCTTATTTAAAATTTTAACAAGTAGCCATTTCCTTCTTCCTCAAACTGAATGTAAAATTTAATCATAATATAGAGGCTACTAGTGAGGGGTGCCTTCATATGAGATTTTTAGTTAGTTCCATCTTGTTACATAATGCTAGGCCTAACATACCCTGCTGTCGGTCCTCAGAAAATTGATTGTAACTCAGTTAGACTTAGGATAGTTATCGAAAAAGCTAGGACAAGCCAGGAATAAAAGTTCGCAATTGGGAAAAGGTTGATTTTACTAAGATATGATTTGGCCCAAGTGGACTGGGAGCAGCTACTTGCAGATAAAATTGTTTCGGATCAGTGTGAGGCATTCAAGGGGAAATAGGGAGAGTACAGGATGAATAAATTCCAGTAAAGAGAAAGGGTGGAAAAACAAAGACAACCCTGGATCTCAAGAAAAGTAAAGATTAAACATTATGAAAAATGGTGAAATGTATGAGAGTCCCTAGAGGAGTCTAAAAAGTGCAGAGAAGAACTTGAAAAGGAAATTAGAAAAGTTAGGAAAGTGTATCAGAAAGCATTGGTGGGTAGAATAAAAGAAAACCCAAGGTGACTTTGAAAATATAAAGTCAGAAAGAGAATAACTAGGGAAAGAGTAGAATCCGTTGAGGACTATAGAGGTAATCTATGTTTGTACTCAGAAGATGTGGGCATAGTCTACAATGAATGAATGTGTCTGTCTTCACAAAGAAAAAGGTTGATGGAAGTGTAGACATCAGGGTGGATTACTGTGAAATATTAGAAGATCATAACAAAGAGCGAGGATAAGCTGCCTTAAAAGTGGATAATTCTGCACATTTGGAAGAGCTATATCTCAGGCTGTTGAGCGAGGCAAGTAAGGAGATATTAGGGGCTAAATAAAAACTGAAAGAACTGCGGATGCTGTAAATCAGAAACAAAAACATAAATAGCTGGAAAAGCTCAGCAGGTCTGGCAGCATCTGTGAAGAGAAATCAAACTTAATGTTTCGGGTCTAAAATGTTAACTTTGATTTTTGAGGAAGGGTTACCGGACCCGAAACATTAACTTTGATTTCACTTACACAGATGCTGCCAGACATGCTGAGCTTTTCCAGCTACTTCTGTTTCTGTTTCCAAGATTTTAGGGGCCATAGCTTTGATTTTCAAAACCTCTCTGACCACTGGTGAGGTGCCAGATGACTGGAGGACTGCTAACATTGTCCCTTTATTAGCAAAGAGAGGGAGAGACTAGTTAGTCTAACTTCGGTTCCTCCTTTGGAGCTTATTGGAAAGATCTTTTCAATATATTTGCACATGAAAAGATATGGTTAAATCAGCGATTGTCAGTATGGATTTTATGGGAAGATCATGTTAGACAAATCTGGAAGAACTGTTTGAGGAGGCAACCAGTCTTGTTAAAGAGAGGAATGCATTTGTTGTAGTCTACGTGAACTTTAGCAAGACTTTTGATAGTTCCTTCATGACAAAATGGACAAGAAAACAGGAGCCAATGGCATCAAAGGCAAAGTGGCACATTGAATCCAAAATTGTCTGAAAGCCAGGAGTTAGGATGATGTTTACTGGAAGTCTGTTTGTAGTAGGCTTTGATCAGTTCTAGGTTTCAGAACTTGGACTGCATTTTCTGCACTTTCACAGGCAGCATAGTGGTTCAGTGGTTAGCACTGTTGCCTCATGGCACCAGGGATCCAGATTTGATTTCACCCTTGGGCACATTCTCCCTGTTTCTGTTTGGGTTTCCTCCAGGCGCTCTGGTTTCCTCCCACAGTCCAAAGATATCCAAATTAGGTGGATTGGCCATTCTAAATTGCCCATAGTATCCAGGAATGTGCAGGTTAGGTGGATTAGCCATGGGAAATGCAAGGTTACAGAGATAGGATAGATCTGGTTGGGATGCTCTTCAAAAGGTTGGTACAGACTCGATGGGCTGATTCTATGATTCACATCTTTATTTTACCAATCCATTGATTTTATCTCTTGTCCCTCACCTTGCACATTCCAAGGTTGGTGGTTTTATCTGCTCCCCCAATAATGGTGGAATTCCTCCATTCACTGGCCCCTTCTGGCATCTATGTTACTTTGGTGACAACTTGTAGTTGGTGTTATGTGGGGAAAAATTACCTTTTCTTGCATCAGTGTATCACTTCTATCCATATTCAGACAGCTCTCCATCTGCCATAACCTGGTCCTTATAATTGTCCAGAATGTATACCTGCAGAATGCATGGTGCCTCATCCCTTTCTGTGGCTTGTTTAGATTCAGTACGTGTGTAATCAGTACTAATTAATCTCAAAGAATGCACATTAACAATTTAGTTGGTATGCTGTATAATTACTGTTTTTCATTACTGTCTAGAACCTTACTCAGATCTCTTCTTTCTTTCTCCCCTTGTCTTTTGTAAGATACCATTTAATATACTAGATTAAAATTCATTTCTGATGGCCTAATATGGTGCTGTGAGCTTTGCCTAATTTTCTTTGAAAGCTCAGCCATAATGAATACCCATGCCCAGGCATGCAAGGAATTCAAGTGCTCAGAAGAAATGGAGCTAATTTCAGTCCCTTCCTCAGCTGGGAGATGATCGCTCAAAACTGAAGGTATTTTGAATTTCTCCTGCAAAAAAATGACATGTACTGTGGCCCTTAACCATTTTCAACGAGTTATTCACATGGAGTGCTCATGCCAGGACAGATGTTAATTTAAAACTTGGTTGGTCCAGTTGGATTTTATAAAACATCTCATTTACTACGTGTTATATCTTTCACACAATCCATTAACAAAGGCAGTTTCTGTTCTGTGTTCATCTCCCAATGTGCGTACTGTCACTCATTTACCTAAATTCATCATTGGCATAACCTCTCCCCTCCAAATTGTCATTTAAGAATCTAGCCAGTGATCCAAATGCCAACCCTGTTATTTTCTTCTGAAACTTCTGTTTTAAGGAATTTCAAAAAACCTTGTTCTTTCATTTAGGGCAATTCATTGCATTACAGTTTTTTGAGTTACATCCTGTCAACCATACTCCTGGTATTCCTGAGATTCATTCTTCTATTAAAGATCTCCAATTGCTCTTGTCTGTTTTAACTGACAGAGGCATTTCCATCCTTACTCCTTTTACTTCTATTCTCCTTTCCTATAGACACAATAGCCTGTGTCTGGGCAGTTTTACACTGTTACTATCATTAAATACACCATTCTTTGTGTTGCTACTGAATATCTCATTTGAGTCACAAAGGCCATTGGGAATGAACGTCTTTCTAGGAATTTTTAAGGTTCTCTGACATCCTTTCCATGTTTCTGAAAATCGAAACTCAGTTATACGAGGAGGTTATGAATAATTGAGACTGCAGCACAAATTTAAAGCAAGCATTGAATTAGGAATCTCTATTTACAACTCCTTCCTCTAACCTATCTTTTATTTTCTGTTCTATAACATTAGTCCGATAAAATCCCAGAGTAAGATTTACCAAAAATTCAAATTTCAAAACCAGGCAGTTTCGAATCTTCCCTTTGTATCTTCCTCTGTAGATTTTCTTCTTCTTCAGGATTTCTGTTTCACAGGTCATTGATAGATAATGGTACCTTTAAGAGAGCTGTGTTTTGGGCAGTCTGTACATGCTGGTGGCTTGGCAGTTCTCCCTCAACTGTTAAAGTTTCCCTGGTTTTATACCAAAAAAGCGTTGGATTGTGTCATTGGCTTTTAATATTGTCAATATACTAAATTCAAACTTGATCGGGGATTGGTATTTTGGGGTATAATTTAAACTGATTTGCCAAATTTGAATTTGTTTTTTTTTCTAGGCAACCAGCTACTCTAGCTGCTGGACCAAATGTGACAGTGTAACTTCTTCAGCAGTCTGTGTGCTTCTCTAAGTCCTTAACTCTCTTAAAGGTACAGTACACTTCTACACCTTCATAACACTACTTCCTTTGTCCTTCTAGATGGTAAGGATTAAGGTTTGGAAGATGCAGTCCAATGAGCTGATACTGAGTGTCTGTGGTGGAGGGACTGGATGTCTGTAGAGGTGATGTTGATCATATAAGCTGCTTTGTCCTGGATGGTGTTAAACTCATGAGTGTTGTTGGAGCTGCAGTCATCCAGGCAAGTGGGGAGTATGCTACACGCTCCTGACTTGCGTTTTGTGGACAGATTTTTTGGAGTCACGAGGTGAGTTACTTGCTACAGGATTCCTAGCCTATAACCTGTCCTTGTATTCAAAGTATTTATATGGCTAGGCCAGTTCAGTTTCTGGTCAATGACAAATCCCAGGATGTTAGCAATGGGGATTCACCAATGGTAATGCCACTGAATGTCAAGGGATGATGGCTAGATTGTCTCCAGTTGGAAATGGTCACTAACTTGCACTTGTTTGGCATGAATATTAAGTGTCACTTGTGAGTCCAAAGCTGGGTATTATTCAGGTTTTGTTTTATTTGGTCACGGTCTACTTTGCATATACTACATATAGCCTGTTAAATTCCATAATATTTTCTTCTATTGAACATCTGCCTCATTTTCTAAATTTATTAAAGTTGGACCATGCTTCATTTGCAGCTCATTGGTCATTTTTCCTATAAGTTTTGTCCATAGATTTTAATATAACTTTCAAACCCTCCTTGAGATCCAATCGTCAAGCCTGTAGTTCTGAGAATATTTACCAACTCATCTTACTTCCAGAAGGAAACAATAATGTCAAGGCCATACCTTGCTTGTCTTTGGCAAAGTCATAGCCTGTGCTCACAGATCCTTTCCATTTTTAAATCGATTGTAAAGTTCAGCTTCATGAAACACCGATTGGGAGTCATATCCGGACACTTTATTCTTGGTTTCAGCCAGTCTTCTCAAAAGCAATTTCAATCATGATTTTGTGACTGAAAAAGAACCCGGAATGCTGAATTTGACAAAAAATGAGCTTTGTGTCAATTTTGGGAAGTTTCGTGGAGCATTTCTCTCCATGAGTTCTAGCAAGTTTTCTCATGCAACTCTCAGCTGCTCATCTCATCACGTATTCTCCACACCTCTATAACAGTGCTGTTGGGCTATCTTGTGTGAATTACTCACCTATGTTGAAATCTTCTGGGATTTTCGCTGCTGTTGTCATATTTAAAGCCCAGCTGTGCAACAGGTCAGTCTCTGAATAGACCACCAGGACTGAGTGATCCACCCCTTGACTGACTTAAATGGACAGCCCTGACTGATGAGTGACCTGAGTAGCTCCCTGGCTGAATTAGCACTAATTCCCTTACTAGTTGTACTGAATCTGCAGGATTGACTGTGGCCACTCACTGGACTATAATGATATGAAATCTTTGACTGTGACCACACTAAGCTGTGTCCCAACCCCTGGCCTGAGATCAGACACTGTCAATGACTGACTTTAGCAGGATGCCCTGACTGACAACAGTCCCTGTTGACCTACCCAAGGACTATTCCCTTACATTTTGAGACAGTGTCTTTGTGCATAAGCTGCTGCTATATGCTGTAGGTTGAGTGATATAACACAGTAACATGACCACCCATTGACTGATGAAAGTGAGGACTACAAATAGAGATCAGAGTCTAAAAGTGTGGTGCTGGAAATGCACAGCTGGTCAGGCAGCATCCAAGGAGCAGGAAAATTGACATTTTGAGCATAAGCTCTTCATCAGAACCTGGTGTTGTGTGATTTGTAATTTTTATTCATCGGCATGTCATAACCATTGAACTTGGAAGATAAATAATTGCCAGCGTGCTGATCATATCCTCTCGATGATGTTGAACTAGACTGATGGCTGAAGTGCAATGTTACTTTACTGTGCAAACCAAATAATTCCATATCAGGGACACAGATCAGCTTTTAGCATTATATATGTGCTAAGTGCTGAAACACTAAGTGAAAAGTATGATGAGACTGCCCAGTAGCTGCTGTGTTACTAACCATACTAACCATAGTATCAGAGGAAACTGCAGGTACCATTTTGGATATCAATGAGTGAACTACAACCAGCATCTACAAACACCCTGCTCTCTAAACCACTTATCTCCATAGTGAAGATCCACACTTAGAACCTTTGAAACTGTTCGGCGTGAATTATAATTTGTTTAGGAATAAACCTCAGTATAGCCACTATGTTTTTGTTATGTCAATGAACAAACATTTGGCCATAATTTACTGAAGTTAGTGAGAAAATAGGACCTGAACTTTGATGAGTTTGCCCAGTACATTTAGTTTTCAAGAATCTTTCCACAACAAGTTATTATTAGTGGGAGATAGAAATTGTTCAGTGACTTGTACAAGAACCTAGAATCTGTCTGGACAAGACAAACAACTGTGTACCTAGCACTGTGGCCAATCAACGAGAAGGTTTTTTAATGAACAGTGCTAAATCTGTAGCAAGAATTGTAAATTAAAATATTGACTTTATTGTCAAATCAAGCACAGAGAAGTGAGGCAAGGACAGGTTGGTTTAAGAAAGAGACAAACAGGGGACAGAGAGAAGTAGTTGAAGAAAACAGATCTTATCAAAATCTCCTAGCAACTATTTAAAACAGAGTAAATTATTCTTTTTATTTTTAAAAGACCTTTTTTCAGTACCAGAGAGACTGTTTGGTAGTAATGAGGCATTATCACGCTATTGAACAGGGTACATCAAGGCCTAACCAGCTGATTGGTTTACTTTGCATGAATGACATTAGTGCAGAAACTTCATACTGTTCAAAGCATTTGATTGAGTAATCAGACTTCAAGATGCTGTTTTCATGTAGCAGACTGGTGAGGAAAATCCTCAGCAATTGCAGGATTTCTGAGTTTAGCATTGAGTCTCCAATTGTCTGAATAGTTGTCTATTGGTGGAGAAGTAATGGTGCGCACTGAGGTGTGAGGGCAAGAGAGCGAGTGCTCACTGCTTTTTTTTACAGTGACATCTGGTGCAATGCTTGTGTACTATGCATACATTGCAGCTGTAATTTTGCAATGTGTCTTAGCTGTTACACGAAGGATTGTTTACTTTTCATTTGATTTGAGTTATTAATGTCTTGTGTACCAAGTTACAGTGAAAAAGTATTGTTTTACGTGCTAACCAGAAAAATCATACCTTACACACGTACATCAGGGTAATTTAGAACAGAATGCAGAATACATTGTTACAGCTACAGAGATGGTGCAGAGAACGATCGACTCTCATATATGAGAGGTCCACCCATAAGACTGATAACAATGGTGCTGAACCTGTTCATAAGTCTGTTGGCACATGCTTTCAAACTTTTGTATCTTCTGCCTGATGGAAGAGGATTGAAGAGTGGGAGAGGTCTTTGATTATGTTGGTTGCTTTCCCGAGGAAGTGGGAAGTGTAGATGGAGTCAGTGGACAGAAGGCTGTTTTTTTTGGGCTGTTCACGATTCTATGTAACCTTTTGCAGTCTTGGGCAGAGCAGTTGCATTCTGGATTAGTGGTGCTGGAAGAGCACAGCAGTTCAGGCAGCATCCAAGGAGCTTCGAAATCGACGTTTCAGGCAAAAACCCTTCATTAGGAATAAAGCAGTTGCATACCAATCTGTGACACATCCAGATAGGATGTTTTCTATGGTGCGTCCATAATAATTGGTAAGAGTCATTGTGAACATGCCGAATTTCCTTAGCCTTCTGAGGAAGTAGAGGTTTACTTCAATATTAGATGGTAGCTAAATATGTGCTGAGCTGCTCAATGTACAAAACCAATGGTAGAAATTTACTTAGTATTGCTCATTTAGGTGGATGTAAAAGTTTCCTTGTTATTCTTCTGTAGGAGATATATGGAGTTGTGAATGTTGTCGTGAATAATGTGTACTTCAATCAACATTGCAAAAATAAACCAGATTATCTAGTCATTATCACATTACTGTTTGCAGAAGCTTACATTATGCAAATTAGCTACTCCATTTCCAATGTTACATTTGTGACTACGCTTAAAAAATGACTTCATAGGTTGTAACGCATTTTGGGAGTTTATGGATGTCTGTGATGTTGAAAAGCTCAATATAAATGCAAGTCTTGCTTTTCTTTTTAAAGCATTTAAATGTGACATGTTAACCTTACAACACATAGATTTATAAGAAGGATGTGGAAGCTTTGGAAAGGGTGCAGAGGAGATTTACTAGGATGTTGCCTGGTATGGAGGGAAGGTCTTTCGAGGAAAGGCTGAGGGACTTGAGGCTGTTTTCGTTGGAGAGAGAAGGTTGAGAGGTGACTTAATAGAGACATATAAGATAATCAGAGGGTTAGATAGGGTGGACAGGGAGAGCCTTTTTCCAAGTATGGTGATGGCGAGCACGAGGGGGCATAGCTTTAAATTGAGGGGTGATAGATATAGGACAGGTGTCAGAGGTAGTTTCTTTACTCAGAGAGTAGTAAGGGTATGGAATGCTTTGCCTGCAACAGTAGTAGATTCACCAACTTTAAATACATTTAAGTCATCATTGGACAAGCATATGGACGTACATGGAATAGTGTAGGTTAGATGGGCTTCAGATTGGTATGACTGGTCGGCGCAACATCAAGGGCCGAAGGGCCTGTACTGCGCTGTAATGTTCTAATAATATCTAATAGATTGTTTAGAAATCAGATGAAGGACTTCTTTTTTTAAATAGAACTGGACATTTTGTTTCTGTTTCCTTTAGAATGTACTCCTGAACCAGCGGAATTGTTCATTCTGGTGTGGAACAGTGGCATGAAGCTTGGGAAATTTGGCAGAAATTTAATTTGCATGTGACCCCTCCTTCAGTCATCTTGTAAGGAACCTTATAAGGGTAAAGAAAGCCAATTTCATTTTGCTGCTCGTGGATATGAAAGCTGAAACTGCATGCTTTCTGATACTTGGATTTTTCAAAGAGCTATTTTAATTCCAAACTTTGTATGAAGTAATTTTAATTTGAAATCAAAGCTGGAATAAGAACATTTTAATGGACATTTGTTGTTTATCCTGTTTGGACATGAAGCAAAAGTAAGGTAGAGATGGATGTACCAGTTGTGGGTACAGACCCAGGAACAGCAAGCTGAAATGTCTGATGATACCTGTGTTGGTGAGCTCTGCTTGTTGTATCATTTGGTAGAATTAGATTTGCAGGTATCTGACAATACACCAGAGTGGCAGTGACAGCATCAGTTTATGGCCACACAGCATTGAAATTTATTTCACAAGCAACTATTAGGGCAATCAGTTCTATTAATCAATCTGTGATTTACCTTCCCAATATAGTAACATTGAACCACATAAATGCTGGATCTCCCTAATGTTTTCATATGTCTCTTGTCTCCTAGATTGCTGCAAGCCTTTCACCATACTTTTACAAAAAGGAAAGGGAGCTATTGCACTGAATATTCAGGTAAGCAAACATAATAGTTAAGTCACTGATTTATAATTTCCCTGAAAGGATGAATATAATAGTAATTTGAACCTGACACTACGACAGACATTGCTATAATGCTTTGCAATAAAGTAAATTATTTGTAAATCAGTTGAATTGTTCATATGTTTCATTTGACATACCATAAATCAGGGTATCGTCCAAAACACTTTGAGCAATATTACGGAGGATCTGCTGGTATTTCAAGCACTTTTCCTGTTTAGCCTGCTATATTTTATTATGAGTTTTAATTGTGATGTTGATTAACTAGAATCAAAATGCATGAGTTGCCAAGCAGGGTGATGGAGTGAGAGCAAATTGCAAGTTTTAATAATTAAGCAGGTAAATGGAAATCGATTTCTATGGAAATAGATTTTAAATGACATTTTGAAATAAAATAATTCATTAATCTAGTTGCAATTACTAATAAATATTGAAACTAAATAATCAAATCTATCCACAAATACATCAGAAATTAAATATTGACGTGCAATGTGCATGTGAGTGTTTGATTTGTAAAACCAATCAAGAATCATGAAACTCAAAGTGTTGTCTGTAGGTTCCTGCCTTGTTTATAATATAACTGCTTTTTGTAGTTGATCTTCTGCAGATTATTCTGTAATTCAATGTTAGGTAAATAGCTTAACTCATCTTTCAGTTTTGCTTTCAGTCAGTCATTGTAGTTTATTTTTAATATTGTTCATTAAGATTCAGGAAGGCCACTGTATCCCATACCATCCCTAGTTCTTCCATTCATTCAAGAGATGACAATGACTACTTTCAGTTTGTTCTGCTAGGGTCTGAAAATGCCAGAAGTAGAGGAGTTAGAGATACAAATGAAGTGGGAGACAGAGACCTACATCATTGACATAATATACCAATTATAAAAAAAGCTACTTTCATGCAGCTAATATGAATAGGGCCCAAGAAACACAATTTGAAAAGAGGCACATATTCAATGCAATGATGTATAATAATTAATGAGAACCCAGCCAGCTCATAGTCACAGATGCAGGCTTAATTAAACAGTACCAGCATGACCTGTATATCTCTCTTAGATGTTACATTTGGTCAGTCTCACCTAGACAAGAAGTGATTATTTCAGAATCATTCTCCCCTTTTCTCCCCAAATTACCTTTGTGAATCTTCTCTTCTGGATAGCATACAGCTGCAACAATTGGAAGCAGGAATCACAATAGAGGCTAATATTCCTGGCTGTTGCACAACATCATTTTAAAATATTTTTCTGCAGGATCTTAGATAATCTGGTTAAAACCACAGCTATCAATTATTTCACACATTCACTTAGAGAGAGAAGCACTGTGGAGTCCTCTTTAAAGCATAGATTGTTCTATTTTACTTGTGTAAGTTTAAAAGGTCTTTGTAAATTGCTATGCAAATAATTCTGGTCTGTTACCTAGGATTTAGCCTAAGTATTGAAGTGTTAATTTCAAAGTCATTATTTTATCCTCAAAGTGACTGAAATTTAGGGAGAGGACTGACCAAAGGTTTCAGTTGAATAGCCTTATCCAGGAACTCCTTTGTGGAGCTTCTACTCTGGCCAAGCATGGCCAAGGGGAAGCAGAAGCTGTCGTTTTCAGATTCTGATTAAATAAGTATCCATTTCTAGATCTTGTGTATTGATTTCTGGGTTTGGCAGTTATTATACTTTCACTCACAGAAAGAGTACAGAAGGATATTCTGTTTCGATGTAGCTTCAGGTGAATTTTTACTTCCAGTAAAATGCATTCCTTGAGAAATAAATGGATATTGTGCCTAATGAAAGATGCAGTAGTCAAATAAACATCTGTCCTGGACAATGTTGCACTTCTTGAGTGCTGTTGTGACTGTACACATTCAGGTAATTCTTCCATTACACTCCTGACACTTCAGTGCTCAACACAACAGATTGTTCTCAGAGGTATTACCCTCTCAGAGACATGTTAAACCAAGGCGCAGTCTGTCTGTTCCAGTGATCCAGCGTGTCCTCGGCATGCTGCAATGCTCCAGAGTTTTACAGCACAAACTGGAGGAGCAATGTCTCATCTTCAGACTAGGGACTTTATAACCTTCTTGTCTTAATATTGAGTTCAACACTTTCAGATTGTTCCTTCCATTTCTTTTAGCTTTATTTGTTACATTCTCTGTCACTATGACCTTTGTCCCCTCCCCTACTCCTGTGGGACTGTCTGTTCTTTCCAGTCTGGCAGTTCAACACACTGTTGTTTTGCCATTGTTACTTTCTGATCAGCACCCTTCCTCCCTCAGCACTCCAACCACACCCCCACTATTGCATCAATATTGCCCCTCCACCTTCACTTCAGCTCTGATGACGAACCATCTAGACTCGAAACATTAGCTTTCTTTCTCTCCATGGATGCTGCCTGACCTGATGTGACTTCCATCATTTTTTGTTTTCAGTACAGATTCCAGCATCTGCAGTAATTTGCTCCTACATTGTGTTCAAATCAGTCTTTATTAGCCAATTATGAATTAATAATATTTTCTTTCTGGTAGAGCAAATGACAAAGTACCATTCATAATACAGAAATGCTGGGCAATGTCCATCTCAAATAAGAGAACATCTGACTAACTTCCCTTGACATTCAATGTCATTACCAGTGCTGACACCCTACAATCAACATCCTGGCAGTTATCTTTGATGAGAAACTGAACTGGACCAGCCATACCAATGCTTTGGATACAAGAGCAGCACATGGCTTGGAATTCTATGGCAAGTAAACGACCTCGTAAGTCCATAAGACTGTCTGCCATTTACAAAGGCAGAAGTAAGAATAGATAGAATAGCCTCAACAGCCTTGAATGATAGCAGCTCCAACAAAACTCAAGAAACTGGACACAGTATAGGAGAAAGGAGTTTGGCTCCACTTGCAACATTTGCTCCCTCAACCTCTGATGCGCAATGGCATCAAAGTTTACCATTTACAACATGCACTGCAGTAATTCACTTGACTCCTTTAGCAACAATGTCCTAGCCTAAAATTTCTGCCATCTGGAAGGACAAAGGCAGAAAATACATGGGAACACCACCACCTACAAGTATTCCTCTAAACCATGCACTATCCCGACTATCAGTGCACCTTCATTGTCACTGGGTTAAGATCCCGGGGAAATCCCTTCTTAAATGCATTGTTGGTGTTCCCACCCAATAGATTGCAACTGTTAAACAAAACAACTCACCACCACCTTTGCAAAGATATTTAGGGATAGACAATCAATGCAGTAAAGTCCATATTCCATGAAGACATGAAAGAGAAAGCTCACCTACTGTGTTTGGGTAAAAGAGAACTATTCCTTTAAATTTTTGAGATGGGTGTAGGCAGAGAGGAGTTCTGCCACTGAACTATGAGTTAAAGCCACCACGCTGATTGAAGTGCTTCTGCTTTGATGTAGCAGCACAATGCTTCCACAGGTTTTAAGCTGCTCACTTTGTATAAGGTGGTAGTGTCATGTCCCATGGGTGACTAATGTGACCATTTTATCTCATGGCAGTGCAACTCTCAGAATTGCAGACAACAATTCATGGAACAAAATAATTACAGTGCAAAAGGATGCACTTCAGCCCCATTATGCCTGTGCCAGTTATTTCCAAGAGTAACCCCACTATCTAATCCCACTTTCCTTTGTAATTGATTGTTTCCTTTACAGATAATTATTCAATTAATCAATTAATTTACAGAAATAGTCTTGCATAGAAAAGGTTTTCCTCATATTTCTGTTTTTGTTCTAATCCAAGCTTATGGACAAGTCACATCCCAGAATGAAAGCTGGTGATCGACCTTAAAGTTTTATTAATGCAATTTGGGCCCAGAAGCAGTCAGTCACTGAACTGATTTGATTTGAATTGATTTATTATTGCCAAGTGTAGTTGAGAAAAGTGAAACATTTTGTTTTGTGAGCAGTACATGCTGATCATAACATACAAGGACATACAGACCATAGGGTGTTTAGACAGAACGAGGCATACAGGTGTTTCTTTTTGGGTCATAGAAGCTCTACTTAGTAAACTTCAGCTATTATCCCACCAGGTAGTTTGTCTAATCATCTAATCAAAAAGTCACTTTTTTTTGGAAATGCTGTTTTGACTTACAGCAACAAATGTAAGTTTTTGACCTATAAGAAAAGTCATCTTCTCAGAACTAAAATCAAAAACTCTTATCTCCACTTTAGAACCTAAGTTTGAAAATAATAACAAAAATTATGAATTCTATCACAATTTGCCAATCAATTTAAAGCAGTTCCCTCTATTTTGATTCACCAATGGGAACAATTTATCCCTATCCATTCTATCCGAACCCCTCATGATTTTCAATATTGACTTAACTATTTAGTATTTCAACATGCCCCTGTTTAGTTTCATTAGCTGGATGGCTGATTTGTGATGCAGAGTGCACCAATAGTGTGTGTTCAATTCTCATACAAACTGAGGCAAAATGACCTTCAGGTTAAACTACCAGCAGTTGTCTCTCTCTGAAAAGAGAACAGCCCTATGGTTTGGAAAGAATATGGCAACTTTACATTTACTAATTAACATCCAGTAACTGGTTCAGATTTAGTCTGTTATCTTATTAGTGAGAAAAATGCTGAATTTAAGAATGCAGAAATATTCTACATTTTAAAAATCCAGTTTTTAAAAGTATTTATTTGTGGGATGTGAGTGTCACTGGCTATTCCAGTTTTAATGCCCATCCCTAATTGCCCAGAGGGCAGTAAAGACTCAACCACATTGCTATGAGTTGGGAATCACATGTAGGCCACACCAGGTAAGGATGGCAGATTTCCTTCCAAAAAAGGACATTAGTGAACCAGATGGGTTTTTCCTGACAATTAATTCATCATCACCATTAGACTCTTAACCTCAGATTTTTTTAAAAATCAATTCAAATTCCACCATCTGCTGTGGTAGGATTCAAACGCAGGTCCCCAGAATTAATAGTCCAGCAGTAATACCATTAAGCTGTTGTCTCCCCAGGCCTTTCCTGACAATCAACAGTGGTTTCATGGTCATCATTAGGCAATTAATTCCAGATTTTTAATTGAATCCAAATTCTACCATCTGCCATGACAGCATTTGAACACAGGTCCCCAGATCATTACCAGGCTCTCTGGATTAATAGCCTGGTGATAATACCATTAGGCCATTATAGATCAAATTGTTAAAGACATTTCACAGTTTGGATTTGACTGCAATGGGAGAAGTGTGCCCTTTGTAGATTTGGAAGTGATTGGTGATCTTTTCCAAGTTTCTTAAAGTTAAAAGTTGTCAACTTAATTAACTTCGCAGCCAGTCTGTGGCTTTTTGTTTGCTACAAAGCTTTTGTCCTTCTAGCTACAACTTTTCCATTGCTTTATGAATAATGGAAAAGTTCTCAAGGAAGAAGAATTATCCAAAAGCACTTGGTGGGGCTGTTGAGCTGTGATTTGTTTTTGCTAATTAGCAAAATAACTGCATTTGACAAATGTAGGACTGTGTTCCTGTGGTTGATGGACTCTAGAGTGCATTAGATTGTAGCATTCACTGTCCCCTCCCCCAAACACACAGTAAAGGGTTTTTCATGGAGTGAGGAGGAATGAAGACTCTTTTTCTGCTGCTTTCATATTTTGAGACTTCAGTTATCTAACTGCCGTTGGCCCCTTCCTGTCCTCACACGATATCCAAATGTGTACACTTTTAAAAAAAGAATCACAACTTTCTCTTCCTATCCTGGAGGCACTGAGGTCAATTGTAACATGCTACTTTTAGTTCCAGTGTCACTGTAACTGATAATGTAGGAGTCTCATGTGGCTCTAAAGTCAATTTTCTGGATTCATTAAAACTAGTGGCAGGGAAGATCCAAATAAAAAAAATGGTTTTCCAGGTTGTGAAACTGAGCAAATTATGCAGGTACATTTACAGGGTGCTTACTTAGATCTTAGCACTAACAGAATTCATTACCCAGCTTATAAACATTAACATGAAGGATATTGTGCAAATGATTCTTCTAATTCAGGAATCTACCGTTCTTGGATCAGAGCACCAGCAGCTTTGCAGACTGTGAAGAATTTCTCTGCTGCCTGTCAGTGCACTTAAGAATCACACCCTGCAGTGCAGAGAAAAAAGTCCTTGGAACTAGACAGAAATGTATGAGGAAGTGATTGGGCTTAGACCGTGTTCTACTATTACTGTGTAATCAGAGTACTGTTGTCTCGCACCTTGTCCCACTCCGTGTTGAAATGAGTTGCTAACCTGCTATACTTGATAGTTCCAGAAAATGCTAATATGTGCCTTTGTGTACCTGTTGGATACTGATATGTTGCATCTAAGTAACGTTGTGTACTCAAGGACTGGTAATGTAGTTGCCCATTTCCATGACATATTTGGATTGCAGTCTTTTGTGCTTTTTAATTATAGTTGGGATTCTGAGAGGGCAATATTGTTGAAATTCTGTCACAATGTGAGAGTGTGTGTGTGGGTGTGTGCACGATCTAAACGTTGTTATATTCAAGTTAAGAAGGGTAAACTGGTTCTTTACCCAGCTCAACTTCTTCAGAGGTCACAACAAAGTTTGAATTTGAAAAAGAGAGGTGATATTGCTATTTATATATATAAAACAGTTGTCCATACCTCTGTGTCAAAAACAAGTCAGCCCAATTCTTTTCTGCATCAAATAAAGTGCTAGTTTATTGCAGACACTTCCTAGGAGAGCAAAGATGTGAAGACAATTGACTAAAGGCCTTTTACTGTGCAAATATGTACCTTTCTGGAAAATTTACATGTGTGCACACATCCTGTAAGCTGGGGGAAGAAAAACTCTGTGGAGTAAAAGTACTCTGGGGTAACTAAATTGGGTCATGAGACCTTTCTCTGAATGTGTTGAGATTCAGTGACTCCATTTGAACAACTTGTGTTCTTTATAAATGCAACCTTTAATCCTACTGTAGCCAGTCTCCTTTGCTTTTTAGTGTTCTTTCCAAGATGTGCAAGATATAGAGATGTGTCCAGGAATAAAAGAATGACGAGAGTAAGATTAGGGCTAGTCAATGACAGTAGTGGGAAGTTGTGTGTGGAGTCCAAGGAGATAGGAGAGGTGCTAAATGAATATTTTTTGTCAGTATTCACACTGGAAAAAGACAATATTGTCAAGGAGAATACTGAGATACAGGCTATGAGACTAGACAGGATTGAGGTTCATAAGGAGGAGGTGTGAGCAATTCTGGAGAGTGTGAAAATGGATAAGTCCCTGGGCTAGATGGGATTTATCCTAGGATTCTCTGGGAAGCTAGGGAGGAGATTGCAGAAACTTTGGCTTTGATCTTTATGTCGTCACTGTCTACAGGAATAGTGCCAGAAGACTGGAGGATAGCAAATGTTCAAGAAGGACAATCCTGGAAATTATAGACCAGTGAACCTTACTTTGGTTGTGGGTAAAGTGTTGGAAAGGATTATAAGAGAAAGGACTTATAATCATCTAGAAAGAACTAATTTGGTTAGGGATAGTCAACATGGTTTTGAGAAGGGTAGGTCATGCCTCATAAACCTTATTGAGTTCTTTGAGAAGGTGACCAAACAGATGGATGAGGGTAAAGTGGTTGATGTGGTGTATATAGATTTCAGTAAAGCATTTGATAAGGTTCCCCATGATAGGCTATTGCAGAAAATATGGAGGTATGGGATTGAGGGTGATTTAACGGTTTGGATCAGAAATTGGCTAGTTGAAGGAAGACGGAGGGTGGTGGTTGATGGGAAATATTCAATCTGGAGTTTAGTTACTAGTGGTGTACCGCAAGGATCTGTTTTGGGGCCACTGCTGTTTGTCATTTTCATAAATGACCTGGATGCGGTTGTAGAAGGTTGGGTTAGTAAATTTGCGGATGACACTAAGGAGTTGTTCATAGTGCCAAAGGATGTTGCAGGTAACAGAGAGACACAGATAAGCTGCAGAGCTGGGCTGAGAGGTGGCAAATGGAATTTAATACAGAAAAGTGTGAGATGATTCACTTTGGAAGGAGTAACTGGAATACAAAGTACTGGGCTAATGGTAAGATACTTGGCAGTGTGGGTGAGCAGAGAGATTTCGGTGTCCATGCACATGCATCCCTGAAAGTTGCCACCCAGGTTGATAGGGTTGTTAAGAAGGCATACAGTGTGTTAGCTTTCATTGGTAGAGGGATTGAGTTTCAGAGCCATGAGGTCATGTTGCAGCTGTACAAAACCCTGGTGTGGCCGCACTTGGACTATTGTGTACATTTCTGGTCGCTGCATTATAGGAAGGATGTGGAAGCATTGGAAAGGGTGCAGAGGAGATTTACCAGGATGTTGCCTGGTATGGAGGGAAAGTCTTATGAGGAAAGGCTCAGGGACTCAAGGCAGTTTCTTTTGAGAGAAGAAGGTTGAGAGGTGACTTCATAGAGACAATTAAGATGATTGGATGATTAGATAGGGTGGATAGTGCAAACATTTTTCCTCGGATGGTGACGGCTGGCATAAGGGGACATAACTTTAAATTGAGGGGTGGTAGATATAGGATAGATGTCAGAGGTAGTTTCTTTTCTCAGAGATTAGTAGGGGCATGGAATATCCTGTTTGCAACAGTAGTAGACTTGCCAACTTTAAGGGCATTTAAATTGTCATTGGATAAACATATGGATAAGAATGGAATAGTGTAGGTTAGTTGGGCTTCAGGTTGGTTTCACAGATTGCTGAGACATCGATCTGTACTGCGCTGTAATGTTTTATGTTGTAATTATATTCAAAACTAACATTTCAGATAGCATATGTTCATAACAGCATCCTAATGCCACTACCAGACACCAGAACAATGTGTTCATGGTTGCCAGTAGGTTCTACAGGAATGTGAGAGAAGAAAACACATCAAGCTCCTTGTTGAACCAAGGGTAAAATGCCACTGATGTGGTCTGACCACTTCACCATATGTTAGCCCATGTGACATATACCATGAAGACTGGGTTCTTTTTGAGACAGATGTTTTAAAGCTTATTAAGAATTAATAATGTATGTTGATACAATTAGTAACTAGACTTGCATATCACCTGAGTGCTCTGCCTAATTGTGTTACTGCAACATTATGTACATAACTGACTTGTTGACTAAGAGACCAATTGACTGACTGTTTAGCTGATTAACTGAGACTAAGATGGAGATCTCTGATAATAGATCTTTGATATTGTTACATGTTTTGATGTTATCCAGCTGTATTAAAGGCATAGAATCTTTCTGAGATCTGTGTAACAATGCAACATCTTCCCTTTTTGTTAAAGAATGATAGCCCTGCACATGAACATGCACAAGGGTATACAAAAGTATATATCTCTGTGTATTAAGATGTGGACATTTAATACAACCAGACCTATCCTTATGTAGTTATCATGATTTGGCTGTTTTGCTTCATACAGTGGTGTGCTTTGTGGATGGATACATGTTGTATAACATTGATGCATTGTTGTTATCTGGTATGATACCAAGTCATCATTCTGTTTGGCAGGTGGTTGATTATGTACACCTTGGAAACGTTGTCTGTTTAGTTGTAAGATTTGACCTTTATTTGTGACCAATCCACATTACGTAGGTTGGATACAAAGTCATTGAATCTTGATATGAATCCATATGTACGAAGATCTTGAACTTGGATGCTTCTGTTTGATTCAAGTTGGGCCACCTGTTTGCATGCTCAATGATTATGCTCTTGTACCATTTCTGTCCTTTTTCCAACAATGTATCATCTACATATGGTTGGGTGGTAAGAAAATGTGACGAAAGGACAATATGAATTTGTCTTCCAAAAATGAGTGCTACTGGTGAGGGTGTGTCGTTGCCTAGAGTGGGATGTTTATTTAACATGGCTTTGATTCCCTGGCCACAATTGCAATCAAAAACCATCCACAGGTGTTCACTATAGTGGCCTGGCAGCTTTGTGTATTTTTTAAAGTAGAAATTTCTGAGAGGATTTCTTCTCTCTGTGTTTCTTACCTGAAAAGCCAGGTTGCAGTTCCTTCCAAGATGGAAGACCTCCAATTGGCTTTCCGGCTTTGAAAGTCTAGCCTTCACCCTCAGGGTGATTCCCTTTCTGGCCAGTAATTAATTCATTCAGGAAAATTGCTACTGGGTTACTGTAATGCCACACAATGTGGGGTTGAACTCCCATTTGACCCCAATATCAGGATCCCTCCCTAGAATCGAACATTTCAGGCTTGCGCCCTTTTGTCAGAACTGGCAAAACAGAACTGATTTCTGAAATTTCTCAATCACTTTCCTGCCCTTTCTCCATTTTCCTACTGAATCTATCTATCTCAGCTTTAAATATATACAAGGACTCTGCTCCTACAGCTCCCTGTGGCAAAAAGTTTCAAAGGCTCACCAATCTTCGAGAGAAGAAATTCCTCCTTATCTCAGGCTTAGATTTGTGCCCCTTCAATCTGAGACTGTGCAGTTGAAGACAAATTTCACTAAGGCTCACTGAACATCTTGATTGCCAAGAAATTTGTGAAAGTAATTCATGTTAAATAGGTTATTTGAATTTGACAACTCTGTCCAGAATGGGAGAGTCATGTGTTGATTAAATCAGAGACCAATATGAATTTAAAAATTAGTTATAAATTTACTTCAATGAGATAGCCAGATAGTTCATAATGAATGGCTGATTTCTTGTTTTGTTTTGCCACAGTGTTCTTCAGTTTGAAAACTGAAATTGCTGTACACTGTTTATTAATCTCGCTTGACCAATTTGGGTAATAAATTGAAGAAGTGTCTGACAATAACACTTCAATGGAAGCACATCACACATGACAGATTCAGACATTAAAATTTGCTTGCTTTTTCGTCTGTCAACTCAGGTGTGTTAAGTTCTGAAAGGTTAATGCAAGCCAATCTCTTTACCTTTAGTAAAAGTTTGGAATTTTGTATGTGTAATACTAGCTGCCTGTACTACCTCTATTTGCACACTTTTTCCTCATGGCTGTCTGTCGTGTTTCCCTATTATCTTTAAATATACTGACCTCAATTTCATATTGAAATGGCTCTCGGCTGAGAGAGAAGCCTGACTAAGATCAGCTTGCATATTGTAAGCCAGAGATATTTGAGCTCCTGGGCTTCATTTCCAGATTTAGGCCATGAATTTGGTTGATATTGAAGGCAGGTAGGAGCAGAAAGGAAATGACAGGTGGGAGAGGGGCCAGTAGGCAGGAGAGTGGAGAGGGGATGCAGAGGGTTGAGGAAGAAGCCTACAGGAAAGGAAAGGCCAGGTTTCTGAGGAAGGCCAAGCGAAGCATTCCTACCCCTATGACCCCATAAGCAAAATGAAATGTTTTGAACTTGTTTTGTTGGATCTGTTTTCGTCTTCGATTCAGGTCCTGGTAGATTTGGCCTGGTAGCAGAAAAACTACTGCTCCCTTACTGCACAGGACAATCCATGACAGAACTGAAGCTTCTATGCTCAGAGCATGAGAAATACGAATAAGAATAGTAATAGGTCATTCGGCCCCTCAAGCCTTCTCTGCCATTCAATCGGGGCATGGCTGGTCTGAAATTTCTCAATCACTTTCCTGCCCTTTCTCCATTTTCCTACTGAATCTATCTATCTCAGCTTTAAATATATACAAGGACTCTGCTCCTACAGCTCCTTGTGGCAAAAAGTTTCAAAGGCTCACCAATCTTCGAGAGAAGAAATTCCTCCTTATCTCAGGCTTAGATTTGTGCCCCTTCAATCTGAGACTGTGCCTTCTCATTCTAGACTCTCCCACGAGGGGAAACATCCTCTTCATATTGACCCTATAAGATCCCTTAAGAATCTTATATGTTTCAATGAGATCACCTCTCATTCATCTAAACTCCAGTGAGTACAGTCCTTTGCTCATAAGACAATGCCTCCATTTCAGGGATCATCCAAGTGAATCTTCTCTGAACTGCCTCCAATGTCAAAGTCAGTGCTCAATGTTACCTGCAAGTTTTGCTCTCTCTTAGAAATTATGACACACATTTTAGTGAGTGTTTAAGGATAATCAAGGTAACTGATTTATGTTCCATACAAATATGTATTGAATAGAATTTTGTGCAGAAGTTGGCTCTAGCACTCACTTCCAGAATATTATATATAGTTAGCATTGATCCAATGGCAACTCAATATATTTTATATCTGGAATTTCCTTTCTAAACTTCTCCAGTGCCCTTTCCTCTACAGTGGTGAAATGCCACTTGGACGAATAACCCAAACAAATACCTGTAGGACACTTTTTTCATTAACCGAGGATTCCCCATCACCTTGATTGACAATGGCCTCAGCTATATCTGACCAATTTCTTGCACTTCTGCCCTCACCCCTTCCTTCCCCTCCCAGAACAAAGATTGGAGACTCCAGTCCTCATTTTCCACCCAAAAGCATCCACATCTAAAGGCTCATAAATGTATCATTTCAGACATGTCCAATGAGTTGCCACCACCAGATACATAGAGTCATAGAGGTGTACAGCACGGAAACAAACCCTTCGGTCCAACTCATCCATGCCGACCAGATATCCCAACCCAATCTCGTCACACCTGCCAGCACCTCGCCCATACCCTTCCAAACACCTCCTATTTATATACCCATCCAAATGCCTTTTAAATGTTGCAATTATACTAGCCTCTCCTACTTCCTTTGGCAGTTCATTCCATACATGTACCACCCTCTGTGTGAAAAGATTTTTCCTTAGGTCTCTTTTATATCTTTCCGTAAACCTATGCCCTCTAGTTTTGGACTCCCCTACCCCAGGGAAAAGACTTTGTCTATGTACCCTATCCATGCCCCTCATGATTTTATAAATCTCTATAAGGTCACTCCTCAGCCACCGACCCTCCAAGGAAAACAGCTCCAGCCTGTTCAACTTCTCCCTATAGCTCAAATCTTCCAACCCTGGCAATATCCTTGTAAATCTTTTCTGAACCCTTTCAAGTTTCACAACATGTTTCCCATAGGAAGGAGACCAGAATTGCATGCAATATTCCAACAGTGGCCTAACCAATGTCCTGTACAGCCGCAACATGACCTCCCAACTCCTGTACTCAACACTCTGACCAATAAAGGAAAGCATACCAAATGCCTTCTTCACTATCCTATCTACCTGCGATTCCACTTTCAAGGATCTATGAACCTGCACTCCAAGGTTTTCTTGTTCAGCAACACTCCCTAGCACCTTACCATTAAGTATGTGAGTCGTACTAAGATTTGTTTTCCCAAAATGCAGCACCTCACATTTATCAAAATTAAATTCCATCTGTCACTTCTCAGCCCATTGGCATTCTCTTCCCCACCCTTGTCAGCATTCTCCAGGGACTGTTCCCTCTGGGACACCCCTGGTCCAGTCCACCACTTCCAACACCTCCCTGCATCCTCATGGCTCCTTCCCATGTAATTGCGGAAGGTATAACACTTAGCTATTTAATTCTTCCCTCTTCAAAATCCAAAGAGTCAGACACACTTTCCAGGTGAAGCTGCAATTTAACTGTATTTCATTCAATCTAATTTAGCTCACAATATGGCCTCCTTTACACTGAGGAGATGAATGCAGACTGGGCGACTACTTTAGCAAACACTTACACTCTGTCCATAAAATAGACCACGAACTTCCAGTTACCTGCCATTTGAACACACCACCATGTTTCCATGCCACTATTCCTGTCTCAGAGCTGCTGCAGTGCTCCAGTGAGGCTGAAAGCAATCTGAAGAACAACATCTCACCTTCTACCAAGGTATCTTACACCCTTTAGGACTGAACACCAAGTTTAACAATTTCAGAACATGAACACCTTTCTCCAAGTTCATTACTTAGCCTCACAACTCTATTTCCTGTTTTGCTTGGGTTGCTCCCAGCACAGCCACCCTGATTTCAACCACTTATCTCTCTTTTGGCTTTTCATCAGCTATCCTTTTGTTTCTCTATTCCTTTTTTCTCTTTTCTTCCCCTGTCTCTAGACACCCTATCCACATTAACTATTCAAATTCCTGCTCCCCACTCTACCCTATCATCATCATAAATATCACCCTTTTTCAGCGATTTTGATTTTGGATGGGGATTACTAGATTTGAAATATTAATTCTGTCTGATGACAAAGTACTTTTCTATTCACAAATGCTGCCAGTCCTGCTGAGTTTCTCCAGTATTTTCTGTTTGTGTTTCAGAATTCCAGCATCCACAGTTCTTTGTTTGCATGATAATACTCTGCGGACATGTGTTCAAATCGTACCATGACAACTGGTGAAATTTAAGTCTACTTGATAAATATGGAATATAAAGATAGTCTCAGTAATCGTCACCATGAAACTACCATTTATTTTTGTAAAAGTCTATTTGTTTCACTAATGCCTTTTGTGGAAGGAAAACTATCATCTTTACCTGGTCTGACCTATGTAAGATTCCACATTCACATGAATGTGGTTGACTCTTAACTGCCCTCTGGAATGGCCCTGCAAGCAACATTTTAAAGGGAAGTTAAGGTTGGCCAACAGCTGCTGGCATTGCTAATGACAACCTCATTCCATGAAAGAATTTAAAAAAAAAGCTCCTTAAAACCTAACTTTTTCATTACATTTTTGATCATTGGTCCTGATATCCTTTTAAATGTCTTGGTGTCAAATTTTGCTTTTTGGTTTGGAACGCTTTAAAATATTAAAGGTGTTATTTAACTGTTATATGAAATAAAACTGGGTCTATCCTGATTCATCATGTGCAAGGTTATTGGTAACCTGCTAACACAGTATATCTGCTCATATTTCACAGAGCCATCTCCAAAATAGAAACAGAAGCTATACATTGACCTGATATTTAAATGGTGCTACAGCCACACAAAACAGTTCATTGGTTGCTGTAACTTACCTTAATTTGCCTTACTAGAATGATGGCTATCAAGAAATTGACCAAATCAGCAGCCAAACATCACTAGATTAAGTTTGGATATCTGGTTGGCATGGACGAGTTGGACAGAAGGGTCTATTTCCATGCTGATTTCCATCCTGATGAAGGGCTTTTACCTGAAATGTCGATTTCGAAGCTCCTTGGATGCTGCCTGAACTGCTGTGCTCTTCCAGCACCACGAATCCAGAATCTATTTCCATGCTGTACATCATTATGACTCTATGACTATACATTATTTCAAACCCAGAATATCCAGGAAAAAGGCAAATATGTTTTTTTTAATCTTGGTAATATAAAATGAAGATTGTAGATGGCATCCAGGCCGCCTAGAAATCTTATGTCAGGAGAGAAAACATGCAGAGTCTGCTAGAAATTTGAATCCACAGTGAACCTTTAGTTCTGCTCCATCAAAGATGCTAGCAAGTTGATAAGATAACATAATGCAGAGAGGCTGATAATGTATTTTTTAATGAAAATCTTATACTCAGACAGTTTATTTATGGATTGTTGGGCATTAAGATAATTCACATGTTGAAGGAAAATTCATATGATTTATGCTTTACAGTTATTTCTCTTGTGCTTCATGTTAATGACGCCAAACTTCACTCTTCAAGAACTGAAGTGACTTTATATGCACAATATCTTGTAATGTAGTTGAACAAAACTCTTATTACTGTAATATCTCACTGAATTGACATGAGTGCTCTCTTGCTCTTGGGGTATTGAGTAAATAAGCACTGCACTAGACAAAGTGACAAATCAAGTTTATTAAAAATCAAGTTTAGACAGTGCTGTTTAGTCGATATAAAACAGATTTTATGTAATTTTAAATATCGAATAAAAGAATGAACAATTGTCCTTGTTGGAAGAGAGAGAGTTGGGAGGAGACGTAGTCGAGATTTCTATGGTAACGAGAAGTTTTGTTAAGAGTTAATGACTACAAATCAAAATGTAAGCGATCGCCGTACAAATTAGTTTACATGAACTGTATGCGAACTGGGTTAAGGAAGGGCGGGAAGGTAGGGGTTAGATGGTGGAATAACAAGCAAAGGAAAAGAAAAATTAAATGGTGAGGGTCTAAAGGGAAAGCCCAAAGTGCTGAGACATGAGCAAGTGTAACTTGCAAAAAGTCAAAAAGGGATTGGAGTAGTGGAGTCCACATGCTTTAAAGTCAGTTGTGAGAACCAGATAGTAAAATGTTACAAATAATGCATATGATGTTCAGAATGAGCTGGTTGATTGGAAACTGGGTGTGTTTGGGATGAGATGTTGTCTGGTTGTTTTTCCAAAAGACAGAAGATACAGGAACAAGCCACTGAATGTGGTTGAAACTGAGAGATAAGACCCTCAATGGGGAAGGGTCAACTTCTTGTGGGAGACATGACACTTGAGTGATGCCCACCAGCGGACAAACGGCCAGTCACTAAGAACTGGACAGTGGAATCAACTGATCAAGGACTGATCATAACCAAACTGGGGTAGAAGTGGAAGTGTCTTAGTCTGATAGCTGGCGTACTTGGGGAGGAAGTAACTTGATCAGCCACCTTGGAGGCCAGATTAGAAAAGGTTTGCTCCATCTGACTCTTAGACAATTCAAGCAACCAACCCACGTGACTTCATGTGTAGCATGCTTATTGGATAAGTACTGTGGAAGCACTAAATAAATTTATTTGTGTGAGTAAGTTTAGTAGTTTTGAGTTGCTGATACCCAAGGGTGGTAAAACTCTTGAGAGCAGATGAGGTGACTTTTTTTTCATTTGGAGATTGAGAATGCAATCTGGACTGCTGTACCTAAAATGTAGTAGAAGCTGATCCCATTAAATATTTTTAAGAAAAGTCCGAGAAAAAGTCGTTGAGAATGAGGAATTTGCAGGGTTATTGCCACAGGTGAAGATGTAGGAGGAAGGCAGCTCAAACACAGCAGGCCAAATATCTTCCTCTATGATTTCTATGATTCCATAACTCTTTACTAACACACTTAGCAATGCTAAACCTGGATAATGTTCATCACTTCAAACTTACATAGGAAGATTCTTTAAGAGCTCAATGTATCCCAATTACAGCACTTAAATATGAATTACGCCAAAATAAATAAGTAATCAAATAGTTGAAGATCCTGGAAAGTGGCAGGATTATCAGTGCCAGGGTGCTTGAAACCTTGTGTTAACCTACTAAAGTAAATTGGTGAACTCCTCTGCTAAAATAAAAATGCAAGTAAGACTAAGGAAATTATACATTTTTCTCCGTGAATGTTACTAGTAGTCACTATCCCTTTCTCATGGCATTGTGGATTGACTTGCTAAGAAGTTCTAGAAGTCAGCTCACTGCCACCTTGTCAAGGGTAGCTAGGGATGGACAATAAATGCTGGCCCAACCAGTGATGCCCACAGCCAATGAATGAGTAAAAAAAAATTTCAAACAATTAATGGGTATCCTTGACACTTAGTAACATTGAACCCTTTTCACCAGATCACATTCAACTGACAAATATTGATCCTTTGGTGGGAACATGTACATGTCTGATTTCACGAGGTAAAAACAATGACTGCAGATGCTGGAAACCAGATTCTGGATCAGTGGTGCTGGAAGAGCACAGCAATTCAGGCAGCATCCGAGGACAGGCAAAATCGACGTTTTGGGCAAAAGCCCTTCATCAGGAATAAAAGCACCACTGATCCATGTCTGATTTCAGTCAATTAACAAACTTTGTGCAAACAAATATGTAGATTTTTGTATTTCAGCACTTGTGATTTCACTGCGCTGAGGACAATTCCTTACCTTCCAAGAGGATAAAATAATTAAGGTAACATGGACAAGCAGTTACAAAACTCTTTTGTGGTTAAATGATAACAGCCTAATGACTTGATGGGCCATCTCTCTATCACCAGGACCATCGGATGTCATCTGAACCAGAGCAGGCCAATTTACCTTTAAGCCTGTTTCCCCATCAATGGTTTTAGTGGAAAATATGTGACAAGTGAGGCTAAAATGACACACAAAAGAACTTGCTGCCACTTTTCTGCCCAAGCACTGCCTCGTCATTTCTGAGTGTGCTTTAATTTAGCCAGCCACCTTTTCCCTTTGGAAGTAGATTGGAACCTCATTGTTTAAGCAAATATGGGTTCCATGGCATTGCTATAAATTCCCATTTTATCACAGTTCAATCTAGCCTATACTGAGTGCTGCAGCTGCTCATATCAAAGAGGTCTTAATGGTAATTCTTGGCACGATAAGAATAATCTGTACTGCACTTTATTGGATGAGCTTTTTGCACTCTTTGTATATACTTCACTGTAAATCCTTCCGACAAGAATGCTGTCCATCACCTTCAGCATTTGGCATGATCTTCCTTTTTAATTGCATTTTGCAGTTTGTGTTTTGAATATTCAGCTAAATATTCTGCCCCAAAAGTAGCAAACTGCCTATCAGCACTTGGAATGCACTCGCAGCCTAACTAATGAAAGTACATGCAGCAGGACCATCAGAACAGTTCAGGTTTCTCACAAGAAACAGTAGGTGAGCATTGTATTGCTGTTGCAACTTCTCAGTTGTACACTGAAGATGAAAATGAAGCCTGTTCCCATTTTATTGATTTCTTAAATTATTGCATTCTTTTTCACGTCATATTCACTCATCTCACACCTATTGTGATATATTCTCATCTACAATGTTAACCTATCTTTTCTTCATCAGATGCTGACTGACGAGATATATATTTCCAATTTGATCTTGGTTATTTAGATTATCAGCAATCAGTTTTTCTCAATGCATTTAAACTTGGGAATGCAGCAGCGAAAGCTCAAAATTATATCATGTGGATACTAATTCGTCTTTGTTGTACTCATCACCATTCTGGAGCGATGAAATATGCTGGATATTGTTTCTCTCACAGACTGACTCCAAAAGCAAAACAGAGTCCTAAAGCATGCTGCCCTAGCAGCACTAGTAATATATGAGCAGAACTCAAACTGTCCTCTGTCAGCTGGTGTGTATTTAATTCAATTACCCCCCTCTGAAACAGTGTGAAATGTATGTAACCTGCACACAAGCAACATTACTTCAATTTACAAGTGTGAAACTTCACACCTGTTATGTGGTGACCCCTTAGGGAGCCAGCTCATATTTTCTGGCCTCTCTGGTGGAAATCTTTGTGATGCTGCCATAGCAACGTCTTCTTCTTCTGCAGCATCATCTCATTTGAGAGTTCGTTTCTGAATTCGCATTCTGGAAAGGAAAGTGCTTGAAGATCATCCCATGTATTGGTCTGTGATGCCTTTTGTTTCGGATGGAAAATAAGGAGCACTGACTGGAATGCAAAACACTTCACAAGGCAGGTTGAGGATTTTGAAAGCTGTTTGTTTTTAGTGAGGATGATGGACAACTACACAGTTTGAGAATTCGAGCTGAATTCACATTGAGACTGATGGGTTATTGTTGTGATCCACACTAATGGTGCTGAGCCACTGAGCAGTTCTTCCTAATCACGATGGTTCACCTCGCATAATTCACATTGAATGTGACAGGTAATAAGAAGTACAAGGAGCAAGGTGCTGGAAACAGAGGCATGTGCAGCTAGGAGGCTTATTGATATTATTGACATCTCATAATATGGAGCAGATAGCAGTGGGTGATCAGGGCTGAAACAAACAGTAGATAATATTTTTCAAAGAAAAAGACCCACAAAGAACAATGAAGGAGTACTGTCGATAATGAATGATGCAGCAGACACAGGATGGGAGGACCTGTGAGTGGTAGATTACAAAAAAAAGATAAAACACAGAGATTCTCTGGGGCAGTTGGGATGATGGTTTCCTCCCATGTGAGGCAGATTACAGAACAGAGACTGATTGCTTTGAAACTCACAAACCTCCAGGTTACTGACCATATCTTAGTGGTGTCATCAATAACCTGGAGGTCAGTGAGCTCCTGGAAAATACTTATTCCTGAATTGTGATTTGGTGTTGCTAGCAAAGCTATGGCCAAAAACAGTAAGTTGACGTTACAAGGCACTGGAAGAACATATTCTATCTAGAAGATTCTTTGTGAAATTAAATTAGGAGCCCATACTTCAAAGTAATAGAAGAAAATCGAATGGATCTCATTAAGGATTTCATACAGGACGAAAAACAACAACTGTGGCAGCTTGTGTTTATACAGCACCTTTAATGTAATAAAACATCTCCAGGCACTTCACAGGAGCATTATTAAACAAAATTTGACACTGAGGTGCATCAGTATTAGAGCAGATGGCCAAAGATTTGCTCACAGAGTAGGTTTTAAGAAGCATCAAAGGAGCTGCGATAATTAGAGAGATGGTGTGATTTAAGAAGGAAATTCAGTAGTTTAGGATTTAGGAGGCTGAAGGCATGACCATCAATAATGTCAGAATTAGAGGACTGCAGATATCGTCAAGAATCATGTGGTTGCCTTCAGAGAAAGAGATCAGTGAATAAACAGAGGGACTAAAAACCAAGGCTGAGTGTTTTAAAATTCAAGCATCGCTTAACCAAGAACCAATGTAGCTTAGTGAGTACAGAGGAGATAAGTGAATAAAACTTGGTGCGAGTTAACACATGGGTAGTAGGGTTTTGGGTGACCTCAGGTTTATGGAGGGTATTGCACCTCCCTGGGGTAGTGTTCTGGCATTGAAGCCCTGTTGTTGCTGGAGTTGTCAAAAAAAGTTAAAGATTTTACAAAAAATGCACAAAATTCCTGATTTACCTGTCTTTTAGTCCCAGGTTAACAGAAATCATGGACTAGTTTTCTGTACTCAATTAAATTACTATTCATTGCAAGTAAACAGTTTCTAATGACAAGTAAGCAATTATGAACCCCCAACATATTACTGTATTAGTTAAAACATTCACCCTTTATATAACTCACCCTCTACAAACATACACACATAGTCAGACCCAAAAAAAAGAGGGTCAAGGATGGAGGGAAAAACTGAGAAAGCAGTTTAATGGTCCCTATCCATAAAGTGTGCTGAGATGGTCTTTTTAGCTTGTCAAAACCTGGTGCTCCACAATTTTCCTTCTCCAAGTACTTTTATTTGCTTACAGGAAGCACAGGCCAACTAGTTCACAGTTATAATATCCCTTGACTTATAATTGGAAATGTGGAGTTTATAACATGAACACATTAGCCACGATCTTATCGAATATGAACTGGTAGACATAACATTGGACTCAAATATCTCTCTTCCTTTACCCAAGGGTAGGTTATTATTGACTCTCAGAATATTATTTACATGAAAACAGTTTTCTGATATTAATGCTGAGCATACTACTTATCAGCCTACAATGTGGTGCTGGAAAAGCACAGCCAGTCAGGTAGCATCTGAGGAGCAGGAAAATCAACGTCCCGATACGTTGATTTTCCTGCTCCTTGAATGCTGCCTGACCGGCTGTGCCTTTCCAGCACCACACTCTTGGCTGTAATCTCCAGCAGCTGCAGTACTCACTTTTGCCATACTATTTATCAGTTAGGAACTATTACTCTTAATCCTACAGTTTTATGGTATCCTGAAAGTTATTGTAAGGTATAAGTTATTAACTCAGTATTCTCAAATGAGAGCTCGACTTTATGGATCTTCTTTCCACAACTTCTAGGACCTTTCCCTTGTCTTTGGTAATTTAAATTGAATGCAGTAATCTAAATAAAGTCTAACTAAAGCTCCATACTGTTTCAGTATGGCGACTACAGTTCCAACGGGACTCCCAGCATAGGCAGTTAATTCAACAGTATTTGACACATTTAATGGACACTGAATATCTGTGAAGGAGAGTGATTGAACATTGTAGAAAAATTAATAGCTCCGTTTAATGTTCTACAGGCATAGAAATCACAGGAAGGAACTTTCCATTCCCTCAGTTAGAGAAACATAGGCAGGGCAGGAAAGTAGTTCATGATAGAATAGTCATGTAAGAGCTGGATAGATCGGGATAGAATCACTGAATGTCTTATGTAATTCACCCTGATAATGAAATTTCATGTCATGTAATTATAGCGACATGACACAATGCACAATTTGAAAGTGTGAAAAGACCAGAATTCATCCGGCCTATTTCTAAAGAGAAACAATACAATCACAGGAATGTATCTGACCTAACTTTATTTCTTTGTTGTTGTTGTTGGTTGCAGCTTTACTGTTTGAGGGTCTACAGATCCTCAATGTGCTAAATGATGTATCCATTCTAGAAAAGAGAGTTAAATTGACATATACCTATTAGGATTAACATTGCTCCCCCCCAACCCCCCGCAACTCCACAACCCACTGGAAAAGGCAAGATTGGAAAATAATTGGGCTAGTTGGTCTTTGAGAAACACCCGCCCACTTCTTGCCACCTTAGAGTCATAGAGATTACAGCATGGAAACATTTGCTTCGGTCCAACTCGTCTATTCTGGCCAGGTGTCCTAAATATATCTAGTCCCATTTGCCAGCATTTGTCCCATATCTCTCTAACCTTTCCTCTTCATGTACCCATTCAGATGCCTTTTAAATGTTGTAATTATACCAGCCTGCACCATTTCCTCTGGCAGCTCAGTCCATATACGCACACCCTCTGCATGAAAAAGTTGTCCCATAGGTCCTTTTTAAATCTTTCCCCTCTCATCTTAAACCTATGCTCTCTAGGTTTAGACTCCCCCACCCAGGGAAAAGACTATAGCAAGTCACCCTATCCATGCTCCTCATAACTTCATAAATCTCTATAATGTCACCCCTCAGCCTCCAACACTCCAGGGAAAATAGCCCCAGTTTATTCAGCCTCTCTGTATTGCTCAAATCCTCCAACCCTGGCAATATCCTTGTAAATCTTTCCTGAACTCTTTCCAGTTTCACAACATCCTTCCTATAGCAAAGATACCAGAATTACATACAGAATTCCAAGCATGACCTCACCAATGTCATGTACAGTTGCATCATGACCTTCCAACTCCTACACTCAATGCACTAACTAATAAAGGCAATCGAGTTCTGGGCAGAAAGGACAATGGTTAAGCTTCCTGACTGCCAACCATTATAGCCCTTCAGTGGTCAATCAATGGCCTCACTCCACCACTGACTTTGTGTCAGCCTTTTCAGCAGGTGAGAAAAAATGCAACTTTCCTGAAAGGGAAAACAATGTGGTCTGCCTGCAAGGTTGAAATGATCTCCATTTTCCCCAACCTGGGTGTGACTGGGAACATGAATGGAGAAAAGGGAGGTAGTTGCTGGAAGCCAAACTATAACTGCCTCTGAACCCTTCTCCCCATGACTCCAATTCTGCAATCACCCCCAAGAAGAAATACTTGCCTCTCATCAGTGTTACACTTCATGCTTGGCCAGTTCTAGGCCTCTGACAATCCTCTTTGACTCCTAGTGATTACTGGCCTCTGATTGGCACTCCATCCAGTAGGTATTCTTGCTGTTGGAGGCAACAGATTACTCCCCCGTTAAGGTATTTGCCCCACCCTTGGAGCAAAAGGAAGAAACGTCCACCACGGATGTCTCACTGTCACAGCATTTTATTTATACGTTAAAACTAAAACATATTTTGAAAAACAAATTTATATCTTCACTTGGAGAATTTGCACAGTTCAAGCAATGATGCATTGCAGACTCTTGTCGATAAGTGAGCAATAATATTGAGATCCTGCCGTGTTTCAGATCCAGCTTCTATGGTATCTATGTCAACCTAAGGTGTAACTTGAGAGACTGAAGAAGGACTTAGCATGAAAGGCAGGAAAATTTAATGATGCAAGAGCTTTTCTTTGCTGTTAACTGGACCTGGGACTGTTCGGTCCAGGATAAAGGATATTTTGATTCTTTTTTAGATCAGGATACCAAGAAGAATAACACTGCTTATCTTCAAAACTCTGCCTTGGTATCTTTTATATCCACTTAATAGGGAAAACTTGGATCTTGGTTTAATTCTTCATTGGAAAGATGACAGCTCCAACATTGGGGCACTCCCTCAGTGCAAGAATTATAAACTCGTGGAAGAAAGTTCTGATTTAACCTTCATCACAATCTTGTTTCAAAGTTAAACTGATCAATATATCATCAACAGATATGGCATGAGATCACTAATATGCTATAATATGCTACTCTGCTGCTTTGAATGAACTAGTAAATTAAAGCGTAATTCAGTTGTAAGAGGATCGAGATCTCGATTGTATTCCGTGTGTAATTAACGGTGTGTCCCGTTGAACATGGAGTTCCTTAGCTGATGTCTACATTTAAATTTTTGATTTTTCTCAGCTGAGGGGGTCTCTATACAATATTCATTATTACTGATACTTCCTCCCTTTCCGCCTCTAATATACTGCTTCTGCAGTATAATGCTAGCAGACCGTTGCTGTCTTACTGCAGCTGATTCCTTATGCAGTGGTCAATAAGTTCTACAATGGGTTCCTCTCTCGAAAATGTCATTCAACCTGTCATATTTGCACAATTCTCAGTGGTTTCACCTGATTTTTAAAATTAAAGAAAGCAATTTTTTCAGGCAAATGCCAAGGGCATTGTCCAATGTAATCCAGATTACTTAAAATATCGACGTTTAAAACAGGTGTACGCTTACTGGCGCATTAGCCAAAAAAGCAATTACCACTACCCTTTTTCATTAATGTCAATTTCAAAGTTGTCAATTGTAGAATGTAAATGCTCTTGTTTATTTTCGGCACAGTCAGGCTGGTTCACACCTGGTTAATGATGCGCTGAATACAAATAAAGTGCCTCTTGAGGGAAGGTCTTCAATAGAATACATCCTTTTGAAAAAATAACTATTTTTATTCCATTGAAATTCTGGGCAACATAATTTTAAACTAATCATGAACACATACACATTCCTCAAAGCTCAAGGCTTAAAAAGCAACTGTGACTTACCGCTGCGGATATAAAACAGAGCTCGGTAATCAGGCAGATGGTGAAAAAGCTTGCATAAAACTATTGCATGTAATAAGAGTTGATCAATTGGTTAGTTTTATGCAAAAATCTTCTGCCTGCAATCTTTTAAATGTTTCATTAATATACATGTATGGTATAATATACATGTAAACGTGAGGACATGCTGGAAATTAGAGTCTACATTAGAGTGGTGCGGGAAAAGCACAGCAGTCATCTGAGGAGCAGGAAAATTGACGTTTCGGTCCTGATGAAGGGCTTTTGCCCGAAACGTCGATTTTCCTGCTCCTCAGACGCTGCCTGACCAGCTGTGCTTTGCCAGCACCACTCTAATGTAGACACTAATATACATGTAAACCCCATCTTTCCCTTCTTACTCCTAACGGAATTGTTGGTTATTTCTGAATGACTGGTAGATGAAATCAATCCAGGAAATCATAAAATTGAAGGAAGAAATGCTTAAACTACAGATTGCATTGGAAAATAAATGTGAGTGGGATGAATGGTAGGAGATGAGACTTAATACAGATAGTTGCACGTAGAAGTGCAAGTGAACTGTAGACATAATTCCATAGAATTCATACTTGTGTGGAAACAGGCCATTCAGCCCAACAAGTCCACACCAACTCTCCAAAGAGCATCCCATCCAAACTCACCCCCACCCTCTTCCCTGTAACCCTGCATTTCCCATGGCTAATCCACCTAATCTATATATCTGTGGACACTATGGGGCCATTTACCATGGCCAATCCACCTAGCCTGCACATCATTAATCTTTGGGAGGCAGCCAACTCAGGCATAAGGAGAATGTCCAAACTTCATACAGATGTTTGGCCGAGGCTAGAATTGAACCTGGGTTCCTGGTGCTGTGAGAAAGCAGTGCTAACCACTGAGAGGCTATGCCGCCCTGTATGAAATTGAAATTGATAAAGATGGAGTTGAAAGAGATTGAGATTTTGGTGTTCTATAGAATTAAAGCTTAAACGTCAAACCAATACAGAGTAACAACCAATAATGTTGATACAGTGTTCGATTTCATGACCAATTATGTTGTGACCAAACTGTACAAAATTCTGATCAGTCACACTATCTTGGTCAACATGAGACAATCAAATGCTATAGAAGAGAATCACAAAGCTGTTCCCTAAGACTGAAGTTCTGATTCTGAGGAAAGAGCAGTTTCTTCAGCCTGGAAATAAAGCATATATACAACGGTATTATGCTAAGATAGGGAATGTGTTAATTTAGAAAAGCTACTTTCAGTGAAACTGTGGAAATAGGATATGGTGATTAATAAACATTCTTGCAAAGTTTAGTTCTGATGCATGAATGTTCTTCGCACAGGAATAGAATCCTAGACAGAATTTGGAGGTGCAAACTCTGGAATTACTTGGTGAATAATTAGATTCATCAAAGGAGGTGAATAGTGCTGGGAGTCTTCTATACTCCCAGCACCATTCACTCACTTTGATAAAATGTGCAAATCGTTGAACTCACTCACTGATGGAAATAATGCAACTATTTCACTGTATTCAATATAAATCCAAATCTGTCCTGTGCTTGAGGTAATTCCAACTTACTCTGTGCAGAAAGCCCAGATCATTTTTTGTGCTGCCTCCTTATCTAATGCTGGTTTTGACTCCAGGCTCACTGTGCTGAATGACTATGACCTCACCCCTATACTGGATTCAAAGCCACACTCAGCTTTGTGCTGAATAAACATCTGATATTGATCCATCTATTTGTTGTGGGTGTATATTAATCATGTACAATATAATCTGAATTGACTGTGTCCTGTTGAACTGGTTGCCCTTATTTGTCATAGGGTTTAGGTTGAACTTAAAGTCTTTCCATTGGTGTTGTGTAGAACCTGACTGGAGGGATATAACGGAGTCATTGTGTTGTAGTTGAGGGAATGAACTGAGAGCCGCTAAGGGATTAAATACAACTATGACGGAAAATATGATTCAGACATTAATAAAGAAAAATAAATATTATTTAACTGGTTAAGTCTCACTGTGTGGAATCTTACAGTGCAGCTTTATTTCAGTTTATGTTAGTTTAGAGGCCAATAAAAAAGTGCAATTCGACATTGTCTGCATTTATTTTCAGATAATTAGATTGTGCTAGTTGCTTTGACTTACAGGAACTGATGTACAGACTCTGGAGACCTGTCTGTTTATTTCATAGTAAACAAAAAGGACCACGAATACCTAGCTTTAAGGGCTAACAGGTCACTTACTGTGGAGTTGTGACTATGGCAACTACAAAATGATTATTCCCCCAGCACCCCCATCTTTGATTGTCTGAAATTATTTCTTGGTTTGCAGAATGATATTCAACAATGAATAGCTGAAACGCTCCAGAGAGATTGAGTTCAATAAAGAAAAGCAAGTTGCCAGTCAAGAACTCTGGGTCGAGGCCAAAAATAATGAAATCGGAAACTCCAAGTAATGGTTTGGAAAGTGAATGACAGCATGGTCTGAGGGGCAGTGAGAAGCTGTGGATTGATCAATAAGCAGTACAACCACCCCTACTCTCACCGTGCAAATGCCTGACCTGTGTATAAATGATCAGAATCAGACTAATTAATAAAACGCCAGATTATTGTGCTTGCTTTGTTAATAAGGGAGTAAAACCAATTGGAACTTCAGATCATTTCGAAATTTGCAGCTGGTATGAACTTTGAGGTTTTGAGGTTTTGTAAATTTTGAGCAGAATAGTGTTAAGCTTCAAAAGGACATAGGTAGGTCAATGGAATGGGCAGAAAAGTGACAGATGAAATTTCATGCAGTGTTATTTAGCAAATCAACACCCCTTCAAATATATAAAGGATATAGCCCAGTCCCTAACTTTTTCTTATTTAAAGACAGGTGGAAGGTGCTGTTTTGTAGATGTAATTTGATTGGTTACACTACTCAGCTTTAAGAAAAACACACTTTATTCTTACACTACAATTAAAATGCAAACAGAAGAAAGAAGAATTGGTCTAGTTTTTACTCTTGAAAAATTAATAGAATGATAGATTATTTAGCTTTCCAATATATTAATATTCCATAAACAACCCTCGGCAAAGGCAAATTCAGTAAAATACAGTGTCTCACATGCAACGGTTCTCCAGTCCAGGAGAAAAGACTATTAAGAAAATATTGTGGCAGAGAGAGAGAACTCAAGTGTTTTGTTATAGCAGAGGGAGACATATGGCAGTTTCAAAACCCCAACAACTTCTGAAAGCTAAACCAACACAATGGGAACCTGACTTCACCCGTTCATGCTGCTTCTATTGTTCTAACTTAAAAAAGAGACCTAAGGGGCAACTTTTTCACACAGAGAGTGGTACAGGTATGGAATGAGCTGCCAGAGAAAGTGGTGGAGACTGGTACAATTGCAACATTTAAGAGGCATTTGAATGGGTATATGAATAGAAAGGGTCTGGAGGGATATGGGCCGTGCGCTGGCAGGTGGGACTAGATTGGGTTGGGATATCTGGTCGGCATGGACGAGTTGGACTGAAGGGTCTGTTTCCATGCTGTACATCTCTATGACTCTACACAACAAAAATATTGCATTCTTTTGTTTATGCTATGTCTTAAAGTGCCGTGCAGAGATCTGGAACTTCATCTTTCTCTTTAGAAGAATGGAAAGCTGCAGATATGTGTGTCTGTGTGAGTGAGGAGTTCAGACTGCAAATATCTCTGACCTGATTAAAACTTCCTTACAGTGTTTAATAAGTCTTCTGTTGGATTGGCATTTGGATGTAACGAGGGTTGTTCTATGTCTGGGTTGTGGTCTCACACATTAATTTCACAACTCTTGAAGGAGCAGAAGTTTTAATAGAAAGCTGACATTTCTCATATGACTTGTAATGAAACTGGCCATTATCAACACCAACCACAACCTGTGGATATGACTAGCTGTGTACTGCTCTGGCAATGTACCACTGTGCTGAAACTGTGTAGTGCTCAAATGCTTATTTTATGTGAGTTTTCACATTTTGGCATAAGCTAATAAGGGTATCAGGCTATTTTGAAATAAGTTTCTATCAACAGTTTCATTGTAAAATGTGTACAAATTTCGGTGTGATAAATGTGATTAAAGACATTTTGGGCAATTGGCTAACACACACTATATTCAATCACAGATTCAATCAATAAGCACATCGACCTGGACCCAATATACTGACCACTGCAGCGGACAGCTGGAACTGACAACCAGAAGCGGCAGATTCAAACCACTACAAATGCTGGAGGAAACATCACAGAAGCGCTTCACAGGAGGCTCCCAAGCACTGAGGATGTCACCTAGACAGGGGACGAAACACCTGCAACACAAATTCCCAGCTTGGCGAACAGAACCACAACGAGCACCCGAGCTACAAATCTTCTCACAAACTTTGAACACACTATAGGTCATAAGCTATTGATGGCTGTAGTACTGGACAATTACTTAAAGTGATTACTGTACGTAATATTCCTCCATACGTTACTGAGATGGAGACACTAACTTATTGTATGTGCTAAAAGCTTAATGCTTCCAGCCAGACAATCCCCGCCAGTAAGACTTGTCTGTTAATATTACTAATAGTAATTTCCCCCTTCTTTGTAACACAAATTGTATGATGCACAATGGATAACATCCGTTTTAAATGTACATTCTATGTAGGAGGATTGTTCTTGATTATGTGAGTCATGCAACAAGGCAACAGAACATGTTATGACACAGAATACAATCTGGTCTCTACAATTGACATTGGAATTGCTATTTAAATGTAAGATGGCAGTGCTTAGTTACTTCCTGGCAGTGGAATGGTATGACGCAATGAAAATGGAGTTGTTGACTTATCATGGGATCAATGTCTATCTGTTAGTCTAGATAGGAAGTGAGGAACTCCCAATCAAGCTGCACTTGCTACATGTCATGTCTCAAATCCATCTACCAGGCCCGCTGTCAAGGAAAGGCCGCCAGCATTCTTAAAGATCCATCCCACCCTGGCAATACTTTTCTTCAACCTCTACCATTGGGGAGAAGGTACAGAAGCCTGAACGCATGCACCAGCTGGTTTCAAAACAGTTTCTACCCTACTGTTATTAGAATACTGAATAATCTCACAAACTCTTAGCATTTGCCTGTACCTGTGTTTTTGTTTTTGCCGCTGTTTACTGATTATTTACTTACCTATGATATTTACCTCTGTGATCTGCCTGTTTTGCTCACAAGACAAAGTTTTTCACTGTGCCTCGGTACACGTGACAATAAATTCAATTCAATTTAATTCACATTACTCATATGTTATAATCCAAAATGTTATTTCCCAGAAAAACATGTTGCATTTGAATGAGTCAACACTTTCTGTTACTATTGTCTCGCTACAGTATCTGTTTCATAGATTTATAACTCAAGAACTGAAATAATAAAGCCCTTAATGTCCCCAGGCAGTGTACTAGTGAAGTAAGTATTTTGGTTGTTCATAGTGTGGAATGACCCCATGTAGTCATGGATTTTTCAAACACAGTCTCGACCCTGGTGTCAGATCTATGGGAATTCCAATTTTTGGACTCAAACAAGGGTTAAGCTCTGTATGATATAAATAAAAGATATTGTTGAGACATGGGTCTTAGATGTCTTTTTTTTACAGTTCGTTACAGGTACATGCTCTGTATACGATGAATGGAAGCCTGGAGGTTAATTAATGACAAAGAAACAGCGATATGTCAATGAATTTCTCGGTCAATACCACTTTGTGTAGTTTTGGATTTAGCATCTCTTCAGGCTGACTCCTTTGCTTTTATTGTTTTTGAATAAAATGAAATGACTTGTCAAAGTCTACATCAACTAATCGTTTTGAATGCTAACAAATCATATCTCCTACTACTAATCTACTGTTTTCAATGATAATATACCCAATTTATAGTATTACTTCTTTTAATTCAATTGCTTACACCCAGTCAATCACTATTTTGACTCAATATTTACTTTTTAATATCTCCCACATCCGATTCCCTTTGCCACTCACATTTCTTTCATTGTTCATACAGTTTGTTTTGTATTTACAGTAATTGTTTTCTTCTGATTTTTTTATCCCCCAATGAAGCATTTCTCTACATTGAACTTAACATGTCAATTTCCAAGTAAATTCAAATCTTCCTGATTTCACTCTATTCATCTTTGCTGCCTACTGCCTTCATTTCCATCATCTCTTCAGCAAATAAAGGCACTGTATTTATTCTAACTTAGCCCCACATCTTCATAAAAGATACAAAGCAAAGCAAGTCAAAAAAGAGACCTTTCTGAGACTCCCCAGAGTGATGTTGATCAATACTTGAACCACCACTCAACATATTGATTACAAAATACGAATTCCTATTGAGTGATCTTAACATGCGCCTCTGCACCAAACAGCTGATTTAATTAACACAGATGGGTTAGAGAGATGGTGTATCTGAAAATAAGCGACATCCTGAATGATGAAAAATGTATTTTTAAAATGTTTTAATGAGGCTCTGAGCATCAGATTTTATCTCTCTCCCAATGTTAGTACTGGAAGGCCAGGTTTCTGCAGTGTGTGGAAACCTGGTACCTGAAGGGAGTTTGAAAACTGCATTGTGGAAGAGGTGAATTCTTTTACTTCATTACTTGTGTGCCGGGGGGCCGGGGTGTATTTCCACAGCCTCCCAAGTTAACTTGCTTCATATCTGTAATCATAAACATTCACTGACACTCCTTTCCTGCAATCACCAAAATCTCTGCTACAATCACCAATCCTTTGGACTGCTCATCCCTCAATAATTGTCTCTTGATCCTTCCTGTTCCACTATCACCTCCCCTGTTACTTTCTGCCTCATGTTCCCAGTGACATGATTCTGATGATGTTTTAGTGTACAACTCCTCCTGTAGTACTCCCTATCTAACAGAGAAGATGCAGAATTAAAACTCCACAGAGTACTGGGAATTTGGAACTTGTAGGTTTCCCAAAGAGAACATGCCCCTCCTGTTTGGAAATTATACCTCAGTGAGAATTGTAGTTTTAATTTCAGTACCAGCCATACCAGAGAAATTGAAGCATGGCCATACAAAGTTCAAGTTCACCATATTCAACACTACCTTACTTTTATCATCGTGTTCCGTTATTACTGTTGGAACAAACCAGTAAATACAATTGGTGAGAGTCCCCTTATTCTATTTACATCTGGCTACTATTGATGATATTATTTATATTCAGATATTTCATAATTTTATCCCAAATGAGCTTTCCATAATTTTACTCACAACTGACAGTCTTACTAGTAAGTAATTACCAGGGGCATTTTTCTACTTTTTAAAATCCAATGTTGCCTGTGAACTGTTCTATCAGACTCTTGGACCAGTTTATTACTAATAAAACCTGTTTACTCAAGTACTCTTACTGTGTGAGACAAACAAAGGGCAGCAGTTCTACCTTTGTTTTATTAAAACATTCGCAAGTTAAAGAGAACAATTCTTAAATAAACTATATGGACTGTGCCAAAACAAGGCTGACTGCCTGAAAAACACATACTACCCAGTCTGGTGAGCCTGACTGGGCTGTTGGATCCAATTCATGGGGCTGCGTCGGCAAGACACGCAGGGTCTTCTTAGTACAGGACATTGGTTTGGCTGCTTTTGGAACATTGTGTGCAATTCTGGTCTCCTTCCTATTGGAAGGATGTTGAGAAACTTGAAAGGGTTCAGAAAACATTTACAAGGATGTTGCCAAGGTTTGAGGGTTTGAACTATAGGGAGAGGCTGAATAGACTGGGGTTGTTTTCGCTTGGCCGCCGGAGGCTGAGGGGTGACCTTATAGAGGTTTATAAAATCATGAGGGGCATGGATAGGATAAAGAGACAAAGTCCTTTCCCTGGGTTGAGTGACTCCAGAACTAGAGGGCATAGGTTTAGGGTGAGAGGGGAAAGATTTGAAAGGGACCTAAGAGGCAACTTTTTCATGCAGAGGGTGGTACGTGTATGGAATGAGCTGCCAGAGGATGTGATGGAGGCTGGTACAATTATAACATTTAAAATGCATCTGAATGCGTATATGAATAGGAAGGGTTTGAAGGAGTATGGGCCAGGTGCTGGCAGGTGGGACAATATCTGGGCTGGGATATCTGGTTGGACCAAAGGGCCTGTCCTTGTGCTGTACATCTCTATGGCTCTAGTACAAAGGTGCTGACGGCATGGAGTCTTTGCTGGCCGAGTCTTCACTGAGGGAATGGCTGCCAGGTTTCCCTTCTTATCGCCCCTATCTGAACTCTTCTGGAATGTTCGCCAACCTTAGCCAATGGAGTCACAGGGCAAGGGTCACAGCACCCAGTGTGAGGTTAGGCCAGGTTATTTTGGGTGTGCCCATCCCCTTTCCAAGGTACGATTACTCCATTATGCCAAGGGATCTGGGTGAAACAGGGAATACACAAGCATAGTATCTCTCTTTCTCTCTCTACTGTTCTGCTGAGTACCTCTTAATGAGTTTTGAGCACTCCTGTTCAATGTGCAAGACAGATCAGGCCTGGTCCTTGTTTGCTTTTGACCTGTGATAACCTTGGTCTCTTTGCATTTCACCAGCCTTGTTTGCAGCAACTGTTTAGCCAATTTTACATGAGGCCTAGTTGTTTAGACCATTGGCCACTTGGTCACATTGAAAATAGGAGAAACACTTGCCATTCCCTGGGCCACTGCCATATCACCAGCATTCTGTGATTTCTGGAAGAATTATGCAGAGTTCTTGCAATTCATCCGCTTGAGTTATTTAAGGATTCTAAGAGGCCATGTCTTTGTATCCAGTCCTTAAGACACAACTTTATATATCTGTTTGACATGCATGCTGGAAAGAATGTGCAAGGTGTCATATCTTACCTCTGCAGCATTCTGTCGATACTTTCCAGAGCAAAAAAGTTACAATAGACAATAGGTACAGGAGTAGGCCCTTTGAGCCAGCATCACCATTCATTATGATCATGGCTGATCATCCACAATCAGTATCCTGTTCCTGCCTTATCCTCATAATCCTTGATTCTACTATCTTTAAGAGCTCTATCCATCTCTTTCTTGAAATTATCCAGAGACTTGGCCTCCGTTGCCTTCTGGGGCAGAGCATTCAATATATCCACTACTCTCTGGGTGAAGAGGTTTCTCCTCAACTCTATTCTAAATGGCCTACCCCTTATTTTTGAACTGTGTCCTCTGGTTCTGGATTATATTACCATATTTATGTTCCATATGTTACATATTTCCTTCTTGATAAAAAATGAGGCATCCTGCTTGTCTGTGTAGAATGTCTTTGCATATTTAACACAAGAGGTTGACTGTAGCATTTAACTCAGCCTGTAATATCCCAATGGGACTCTTGAAGTGCAGTGATAGTGTTCAAGTCCTACCTGCTCCAGAGGTGTTTTGTAACACAAGTAAACAGGTTGATTAAAAATATTAACAATCACACACAAAGAATTCCCCTTGATTCATAACAGACCCTCTTTGCACTCAGGCCATAGAAAAACAGTGGATGTAAAGAGATGCCAAACACATGAAAGAGCTCTGAAAGCAGCAGGGGGATTTTCAATGGATCTCTTGCAATCGATTGTATCCACTTTAATTTTGAAAACATGCTGCTTTTTTATTCTCATTTTCAGGAGCTTTGTTTTCAACTTGTGTTTTTTTTTTGTTTTGTGCTTTTCCGTGGTTGGAATACCTGTGGGAAAAACAAACTATTGTTTGCAAAATCTTTGAGGATTTCACGTGATTGATCTTCACTGTCCTTCAAATATTGTGATGTGATACTTATGTCAGCGCCCTTAACGTACGAGAGAGGTGTGTGGGCCACTTAGTACTGATGAATTTAATGAACTTTCATTTCAGCATCTAATATTTACATTTGTATACTATAATCACAAACACTTGCTTGTCTAGACTCACCCTAAGCAGATCTGCTGAACTGTTCGCTGCTTTCTTCAGCATGTCATGCTGAAAGAGGACTCAATAAGATGGGGCTGGAGACCTTGAAAGTATTAGGTCACATGTCACGCTATGACAATGACGTCATAAGCGTATGTCTTAAAGATATATCGCATATCTGTTGCGAGATGGAGCATAACAATTGGAAGTATTCACAGACCACAAAAATATTTTAACAGACATGAAATAGCCTATTGCAGTATGTATATTCACTTTTGCTTCTGGAATGACATGCCATCTCATGCATGCTACAGAGAAACTGGTTTATCGATGACGACTGTTTCAGAGCAGTATTGAAAGCACCTGTCAGTTCTTGCAAAGAATCTCAATTTGTGTTTCGTGAGCACAAATAACTCATGAAGACAATCCTAATTTGACAAGAATACCAAATTTTGAAAGGATCAAGATTTTATACTGCATGAGGAAAAGGTGTTAAGTCAACTGATTGGGTGAGGTATTGCCATGGAGAATACCAGGAAAATCTATTAATTACCATTCATTGAAGCTCAGCAGGTCTGGCAGCATCGTGGAGACAGAAATGGAGTTAAAATGTCAAGTCCAATACATCTGCTTTTCAGAACTGAAAAAGGTTAAAAAGTGATGTTTTTTGTGCTGGAAGGCAGAACAGAAGGTGGAACGAGTGGCGCAGATTGTGAGCGTGCCCAGAGCCAAAGTCAAAGCTGGTGAAGGATGCATCAAGATGTAAAATGGATGTAAATGCAGGGGTGAGTGAGTAAAGACAGAGCAAAGAAACGTTGTGCGGTGGGCCTGAGTAGAACTGGAACAAGGAATGTTCCACAAGCCCCACAAAGAGGCAGGTATGGCTGGATCCATGTGGGTAGCTACGTGCACACTTTGACTTAGAGCAAATGAGATGAGTTAAAGTAAAAGTTGTTCAAAATGAGAACAAGTTCAGCTGGTAAAGGACAATAGCAGTGGGTGTAAAATGTACAGGCCTCTTCAAGGAAGAGGTGGAGAGTCTTTAGACCATCCTGACGGGGAAAGGCTGTATGGAGGGATTGCACATCCATGGCGAAGAGGAGGTGGCTAGGGCCAGAAAACATAAAACGTCAGAAGAATCACAGATGTCATTATACTATCTGTATTCCCAGCTGCTATAGTAGAGCTAGAAAACCTCAAGATTTAAGCAATGGAATTCAAATCCCACCAACTACCACAACAAGATTTTAACCTATTGGTCATTGGCCTGGGTCTCTGGATTACTGGCCTGGAGACATTACCACTACATCCAAGATTGTCTTGTATATTTTTCTGAACGTAACTATCAAAATTTATTCTAAGCATGCATTGCCATGCAGGTTTGACCTAGTTAACACCATCACATTGCTTTGCATACAGGAGCAGGACAGGACAAGACGTTTGCTGAGTGGCCACTAATAGCAGATGCTTGGCCTGCATTTTATTTTGAGCCTTGACTTAGCTCAGCAGGTTTTTTGAGATCTGCCACCTTCTTTTCACATCTTGACAAATCCTGTAGGTTCTGGGACATCATTGCCTCTTTCTGTATTTCCCCCAGTGACCACTGCTCCAGATGTTTTGGGAGACAGTGGATGGAAGATTGCCATCTGTCTTATATATTCTTTCTTTCCTGACAAAAATCTTACAGTACCTAGCTGGCAAATGACACTTTCGTTATCTCTTACGACTCCATGGTACACCTAAATTGTGCATTGAACAGCTGAACTGGGCTGATGTGCACTATTTTGAGAGTTTAACTGACTGTTTAAGACTATTATAAAGGTTCTGGCTCAGATTAGTGCTGCTCCTGCCTCATTAGCTGTCCCATTATGAACTTACAGACAAATAAATCAGTAAAACAATATTTGAGTGTGTTTACTACTGCTTAACTAGATCAAGCATTGTTGAAGTTGCCCTTAAGTACTACTTAACATTGTCTTTCAGTCTTATATTGAAAATCATGCATTCTATTTAACATGCCCTCTCTTGGGCCCTCTTGTGGTGCAGTGGTAGCGCTCCTATCCCTGGACCAGGAGGCATGGATTCAAGTCATGCCTGCTCCAGATGTGTGTAATAACATCTCTGCATAAGTTGATTAGGAAAAATAGGTTAATAAAAAAATACCCCGCACCGCCCGATTCTACCTCCTTCCTAAGATCCACAAGCCTGACCACCCCGGCCGATCCATTGTCTCAGCCTGCTCCTGCCCCACCGAACTCAGGTCCACCTACCTTGACACTGTCCTAACTCCCCTAGTCCAGGAACTCCTCACATACGTTCGTGACACCACCCACGCCCTCTTCCTCCTCCAAGACTTCCGTTTCCCCGGCCCCCAACGCCTCATCTTCACCATGGATATCCAATCCCTCTACACCTCCATCCACCATGACCAGGGCCTCTAAGCCCTCCGTTTCTTCCCCTCCCGACGTCCCCAACAGTACCCTTCCACCGACACTCTCATTCGTTTGGGTGAACTTGTCCTCACCGTTAACAATTTTTCCTTTGAATCCTCCCACTTCCTCCAGACCAAAGGGGTAGCCATGGGCACACATATTGGCCCCAGCTATGCCCGTCTCTTTGTTGGCTACGTAGAGCAGTTGATCTTCCGTAATTACACCGGCACCACTCCCCACCTCTTCCTCCGCTACATTGGTGACTGCATTGGCGCCACCTCGTGCTCCCGCGAGGAGGTTGAGCAATTCATCAACTTCACCAACACATTCCACCCTGACCTTAAATTCACCTGGACCATCTCTGACACCTCCCTCCCCTTCCTGGACCTCTCCATCTCCATTATTGATGACCGACTTGCCACTAACATTTTTTACAAACCCACCGGCTCCCACAGCCAACTGGATTACACATCTTCCCACCCTACCTCCTGCAAAAATGCCATCCCTTATTCCCAATTCCTCCGCCTCGGCTCCTAGGAGGACCAGTTCCATCATAGAACACACCAGGTGGCCTCCTTCTTTAGAGACCGCAATTTCCCTTCCCACGTGGTTAAAAATGCCCTCCAATGCACCTCATCCACATTCCGCCCCTCTGCCCTCAAACCCCACCCCTCCAACCGTAACAAGGTCAGAACCCCCCTGGTGTTCACCTTCCACCCTACCAACCTTCGGATCAACCACAGCATCCGATATTTCCGCAACTTCCAAACGGACCCCACCACCATGGATATATTTCCCTCCCCACCCATTTCCGCTTTCAACAAAGACCATTCCCTCCGTGACTACCTGGTCAGGTCCACACTCCCCAACAACCCACCCTCCCTTCCTGGCACCCTCCCCTGCCACCACAGAAATTGCAAAACCTGCGCCCACATCTCCTCCCTCACCTCCATCCAAGGCCCCAAAGGAGCCTTCCACATCCATCAAAGTTTCAACTGCACATCCACCAATATCATTTATTGTATCCGTTGCTCCCGATGCGGTCTCCTCTACATCGGGAAGACTGGACGCCTCCTAGCAGAGCGCTTTAGGGAACATCTCCGAGACACCGCACCAATCAACTCCACTGCCCTGTGGCCCAACATTTCAACTCCCCCTCCCACTCTGCCGAGGACATGGAGGTCCTGGGCCTCCTTCACCGCCGCTCCCTCACCACCCGACGCCCGGAAGAAGAACGCCTCATCTTCCACCTCATAACACACTTCAACCCCAGGGCATCAATGTGGATTTCACCTTCCCCCACCTCACCCCAGCTCCAACCTTCCAGCTCAGCACTGCCCTCATCACCTGTCCTACCTGCCTATCTTCCTTTCCACCTATCCACTCACTGACCTATCACCTTCATCCCCACCCCCATTCACCTATTGTCCTCTATGCTACTTTCTCCCTACCCCCAACCCCCTCTCACTTATCTCTCCACTTCTCAGGCACTCTGCCTCTATTCCTGATGAAAATTTCGGCTTTTGCCCGAAACATCGATTTTCCTGCTCGTCGGATGCTGCCTGAACTGCTGTGCTTTTCCAGCACGACTCTAATCTAAAAAAACACCTACTCCCTGCAGCTGAGTAATTACTTTCTGCAAGGATAAAAGGGCTGATGTTTCAATTAGGTTCTTTGTGACCCACTTCTTGTTAATGCACCAAGCATGGTGTGTGAGCTGATCAGCCTTTTACTGTGTTGTTTCAAAGTGAAAGACAGAAATAGAGCACATTCTGATCAGAGATCTCTGCTATGCTGATGATGCTGCACTACTCATTCACATGGAAACTTAGCTACAAAGATTCATGATTTGTCCCTCTCAGGATTGTAATTTATCTTCCTTTTCTGTAAATACCAAGAAAACCGTGGGTTTTGGGATGGGGTATCACATCCTCACCACTGATCACAGTTCCGTCACTGCTGCTGGGTCAAAGCCGTGGAACTCCCTCCCTCATGTCATTTAGTGTGTACCGTCAGCACACGGACTGTGGCAGTTCAAGTTGTTTAGTTCTGAGATAAGCAGCCACTCCGTAGCCTGTTTGGAGTTGGGCTGCATGTTACTATAATTTAAATCAGTAGGATGCACAAATGTTTTATGTTGGCTTCCTTGAAAGGAATAGGCACAGTTATTAATCCTGCAGACAAATCCAGCACCAATTTTCAGAGGGTATCAAATTTTCCCCTTGTTAATCTCAATCTTGAAATAATCTAACTAAACCAACGTCCATGGTCCATTTCCATAAGAAGATTTAAACCTCATCCAACTTCATAATTTCACTTTTAAATCTCATGGTTTTGTCCCCTTCTGTTCTGCATTTTCACACAAAAGGAGGTAGTTTCTCTGAATCAATGCTGTCAGAACTCTTCATCATTTTTTATCACATTCATTAATTCACCCCATTCATCTAAGCACAAGAAAATACTACCAATTTTATGTAACCTGCCCTCAGCTTATGAGAGGGAACACAAAATACACAATGCAGAGTTATAGCTCTTGTTTTTACTTCCCTACTCATTGCAAGGTTTTTAAAGAATTTGGGCCCATTTCTCAAGCAAAGTAATTTCATCCATCCATCCATCATCATGTTGGCCAAATTATTTCAAAACCTGCAAATGGGATGCTTGAGAATTTTGACATTTATTGGAATGAAAGATACAATGAATATTATGTGAACCATTATAACTCACTAAAAATTTACTATTTGTGTTAATTTTACTATTTGATAAACTTGATTGATCACTTTTAACCTAAAGGATCTGCCCTGTTTGTGTAAGATTTTGCATCAGCCAGAGAGATCAGGATTGGAACCCATTGCTGTGTTGTCTGAAGTATGTGATAACCGGCTGAAGGAAATCTGGTGGGGTGCTTGAGTTGCTCTCTCCCGTAGCAATCCTTATACAACGCTTTGAATAGGCACAAGGCACACCTCCCCAAAACAATGAAGTAGCTGCTTAGATATGTAATCTTGGGTTCTATACCTGTTGTAGGATATCCATTGTGATTTTCATGGAGAATTGGGCACAGCCTGTGAAGCACATGCCAGTCTTGCATTTTTCAGGCATGAAAGGGACTGCTGGAGATCCCTCAGTAAAACACCTTTTTATATTCATTCGAAGACTTTTGAAGGGTTAGACTAAGAAGGAAGGGTACCCGTCTAACTGACTGCCAATCTGTTCTGCCTTTCCCTGCATACCTGAACTTCACCTGTTGGTAAATTTTGTTTGATGCCCAATGATTTTCACATAAAGGGAACTGGCAAGCAGCTGTATCATGCTGGAAAAAAATTGTTAGTAAGGCCGGAACATGAAAATTGGCTTGGGGATTTCTACTGCATGTCACTGTGGGCATTCCAACATTGCTCATGAGTGATGGTCAAGTAGAAAGTTTTCTCCCTCTAGGCCGACATGGCAAAATTCTCACACTATTTCCAGTGCTATCTTTACTTTTCAAGAGTATTGTATCCACAAGGCTTTATAACAACTTTCAAGGAATAAAAACTGACCTATAAAAAGTCATTTTTTATGTGGTCTAGGAAGGAAAGTGTACTGTGGAAATAAGAGCATTCAGAGGCTGAGAAGTCTGTGATGAGCAGTTCACCTCTTGGCTTCCATAACATACAAGGTACAAGCTAAGTTGAAACTTTATTGCTGGAACAGCACAGCAGGTCAGGCAGCATCCAGGGAACAGGAGATTCGACGTTTCGGGCACAGGCCCTTCTTCAGGAGGGTACAAGCTAGGCAAGGTACAAGCTAGGCATGAGATGGAACATGCTCCACTTGTCTGGATGAGTGCAGTTCCAACAACATTTAAGAAACTTGATGCCATTTGGGGCAAAGCAGCTAATTTGATCAGCACCCCTTTCACCACTTTAAACATCATTCCGTCCACCATTAGTGCTCAATGGGAACCATGGTTTTCTTGAGAATAATTAAGATGAGCAATACTTGCTGATCTTCCCAAGAAATGAATAACTAAAAAAGGCAGCAACTGAGATGAGAGTGGTTGATAATCTCTATAAATAGAGTTGGTAAGGGAATATTTCCTGGTGCTGACGGCGTGTTCAGTTATTTGTGATTAAGTGATGGCTAGCTGGAGTGTTCAGGTTGAGAATTCTACCACTACAAGCGAATTGATGTTACACGCTGACTGAAGTTACAGTATTCCTTCTCAGTGTAACTCCTAGCAGTGATGTTACAGAAATCATCAAAATGGCATATGACATGGCCCACACCAAGAATGTGAAATCTTTAAGGATGCAAATTGCCACTTGACACATTTGAAATATGGATGTTTTAACATATGCCTTCAGTAAGGTATTTTACCTGAATGTGACAATGCTTACATTATCCCTCATACATAAGAAACTGGGTTTGCACACATTGTGGTATTGAAAAATCCATCAGCTGTTAATTATGGCTATTAAAAAAAAGCATTGCCATCTATATGACAAGAACAGGATTTTGTTAAGCTTTCAGTTAATTCTTAACTTCAGCTGGTCATCCTTATAGTGTGGAAGCAGGCCATTTGGTTCATCGAGTATACACCGACCCTCTGAAGAATATCTCAGCCACACTCATCTCCTATCCTATCCCTGTAACCCTGCATTTGCCATGGCTAACCCACATAGCTTGCATCTCCCTGGAAACTATGGGCAATTTAGCATAGCCAGTCCACCTAACCTGCACATATTTGGACTGTGGGAGGAAACCTGAGCACTGACAGAAACCCACGCAGACATTACACAGGCAGTTGCTCAAAGCAGGAATTGAACCGGGTCCCTGGCGCTAATAGGCAGCAGTGCAGGTCTTTCAAAACATTCCAGATTTTTTCTGGTCCTTTCTGATCATCTTTGGAAATTAAATTGATACGTTAATTCTATGAAGCCCGGATGGCAAGCACCGTTTTTTATTGTGCTCTTTTCTTTGGATTATCCACAACTTGATCTGTGTTGTTTTTGTTGTCTGAACAGTTGTAATTCAGTAAGGATGTCAATGGATGTCACCTGAACTATTGTGAGTTTGCTGCTGAACATAATTTCACTTTAAAAGCGTTAGACTGTATCCTCCTAAGCTGTGGATCTCCGACTTTATGTCAATGAATATTAAAACTGCTGTTCCACTGCCTTTGGTTCCTTTAAGGCTGTTGCTTTAGAAATTACAGGTTTGTAGTTGCAGGTTTCTTCATGTATGTGAGGTTCCCACCAAATAAGGAGTGATGTCATGCAGTCTTGTTTCTATTTTTGTGTTGATTTGGAGAAAGCTAATGGCAGAAATGGTGGAGGTCTGCACAGCAAAACTTTCATAATGTGGAAAACCAATTTTGTTTAGAATTTTAAGTGATATTTCACACTATGAGCTCTTTGGAGCTGTATTTTCAAGACCATTTTACTGCCTTTTTCACTGAGGTTAGCAGCTTTTCTTTTATTGAAACTGGACTGAGTGGTAAAGTGCTAACTGCGTTTGAGATTAGGTCTATAGATTTTACCTTTGCTTGTATTTGCAACTTAAGTATTTCATTTTTATGTAATCAAAAAGAAGTTTGCTTTCTCTTCTTGACAGTCAGTGCCCTAACTACAGATCTGTACAGTTCTCTGTACTCACAAAATTGATGCTGCTATTATCCAGTTGGTCTTTAACTAGTTTTCCAAATAATTACCACCAAGATACTGGAGGCTTTTTTTTAATCAATGGCTACGACTTCTAACCATGATATGATTCTACCTCCATCAAGGTATGGTGTCTGATGTACTAATGCTTATGCTATCACTGATTATAAAAGAAAATCAATGTGGATGCTGTGGTATTGAAGAATTCCAAAGATGTTTAATGCAACTAACTATAATACACAAAGCATTCGTTTACAACTGAGAAGTATTGATCAGAAAGCTTCTAATAGCATGTCATGCGACAAATTATCCTGGAATAAGGTGATTAGATTAGATTACATTACAATGTGGAAACAGGCCCTTCGGCCCAACAAGTCCACACCGACCCGCCGAAGCGTAACCCACCCATACCCCTACATTTACCCCTTACCTAACACTACGGGCAATTTAGCATGGCCAATTCACCTGACCTGCACATCTTTGGATTGTGGGAGGAAACCGGAGCACCCGGAGGAAACCCACGCAGACACGGGGAGAACGTGCAAACTCCACATGGCTACGACTTCTAACCATGATATGATTCTACCTCCATCAAGGTATGGTGTCTGATGTACTAATGCTTATGCTATCACTGATTATAAAAGAAAATCAATGTGGATGCTGTGGTATTGAAGAATTCCAAAGATGTTTAATGCAACTAACTATAATACACAAAGCATTCGTTTACAACTGAGCAGTATTGATCAGAAAGCTTCTAATAGCATGTCATGCGACAAATTATCCTGGAATAAGGTGGAGTACAAGACCTTTTTTACCCTCAGGTCAAATGCTATGATTCAGTGATGACATCAAAATCATGTCATAAGAACATAATAACTAGGAGTAGGTGTAGGCAATTCAGTCCTCCAAACGTGCTGTACCATTTAATACAATCATGGCTGATCACATTTTAGTCTTAACTCCACTTTCCTGCCTGCTCTCCATAAACTTTTCACTCATGAATAATTAAATATCGGTCTATCTCCTGCTTAAATTTATTCTGTAAGCCAGCATCCACTGCGTTCTGGGGTGGTGAATTCTCGAAGACCCGTGACCTTTTGAATGAAGTAATTTCTGCTCATCTCTGCTTTAAATCTGCCACCCCTTATCCGAAAACTATGACCTTTCAGTCTAGATTGCCCACAAGGGGAAACATCTGCTCTATGTATACTTCTATGTAAATCCCGTCATCTTATATATCAATTAGATCTCCGCTCATTCTTCTGTTACACTGTAACTTGTGTGTTTTGCACATCTTATACACTTTATGCTGTGTACGATTGTGTAGTTGTGCTGTCAATGTAGCATCCTTGGTCCTGGAGGAATGCTGTCTCGTTTTTACTATATCAGTTGTATATGGTAAAAATGACAAATAAAAAGCTATTCTCGCACTATTCTCAAAACTGTTCAATCTCTCCTCATAAAATAAGCCTTTCATTTCCAGAATTAATGTAGTGAACCTGAACTGCTTCCATTGCAATTGCATCCTTCCAAGGGATTAAAACTGTACGCAGTCTCCAGATGCAGTCTCAAAAATGCCTTGTGCAGTTGCAACAATACATCCCTACTTTTATACTCCATTTCCTAGCAATAAATACTAAAAATTCCATTTGCTCTCCTTATCACCTACTGAACTTGCTATGTCTCTTAAATATATACTGGGATAATGAATATGAGACATAACACAAACCCTGGAGACAAATTTAGTGGCAAATAGATTTTTGCCAGTTACTAGATTATCTCATTTGATCTTACGGAATATTGAAAGGCCTCGATAGATGTTTCCAGTAGTAGGGAAGACTACGACCAGAGATCACAGACTCAGAGTGAAGGAGCAACCCTTTGGAACAGAGATGAGGAGGAATTTCTATAGCCAGAGGGTGGTGAATCTATAGAACTCATTGTCACAAAAGACTGTGAAGGTCAAGTCATTGAGTGTCTTTAAGACAGAGATAAATATGTTCTTGATTAGTATGGGGATCAAGGATTACAGGGAAAAGTCATGAAAATGAGGTTAGAAAATGTATCAGCTATGATCGAATAGTGGAGCAGGCTCAATCGGCGAATGGTTGAATTCTGCTCCTATGTCTTATGATCTTATGGAGAATAGATGGATAAACAGAGCTGAAGCATAGATAGACCATGATATAACACAATGACAGAGCATATTCAAGGAGTTGAATAGGCTACTCTGTTCTGACATTCCTAAATAAAAAAAGAATAAATTTAATTTAGAGTTAAAAAAAAGTTGACATTCTTAAATAACATTTCTTGCAATGACAAATTCCAAATTATTCTCTCTGTGGAGGAGCTGGTGTTGGACTGGAGTGGACAAAGTTAAAAATTACACAATACCAGGTGAGAGTTTCACAGGTTTATTTAGAAGCACTAGCTTTCAAAGCACTGCTCATTCAACAGGTAGTTGTGGAGAATAAGACTATAAGACACAGAATTTATAGAAACAGGTTATAATGTCATGTAACTGAAATGATATATTGAACAAACCTGGATTGTTGTTAGGTGTTTCATCTTTTAAAATGGGTTGCAGGTTTTGTTTCATTAATTTTTAAATTCTAGAACTTCTTTTAAGTCATCTTCTTGAGATAACTTAAGGTTTTATAACAAACGGTGACATCTCAGCTCAGACGATGCATTAAAGGTGTGAGGTTCCAGTGTGGCTGTATTCCAATCTTGAGTCAGACTGGTTTTGTTTCCCAAGTGGAATTTACAAAATATTACATGGATTGACTGCCTGCATTGACTGCCTGCAGATTGTGCATCTTTTGAGCAAAATAGAATATATTTCCAAATATAATTCTGCAAATACAAATTCACCCCATAGACTTATATGTGTGTGCGCATGCATGAGAGAGAAAGTGAGTGTGTGCATGTGTGTGTGCGCGTGTGAGAGTGGGTGCACATGAGACAGTGTGTGTTTGTGTGTGCAAATTATTTTTAACTGATATGAATGTGGTCTGTCAGAAACTGGACAAGAAATTCAGGCTGCAAACAAACTACACTCAGTTCTGCTATGACGCGTGTTTCTTCAATGCGAATTGGCTATCATGTGATTGAAGAGTTTAGACCATTATTTGTAGAATGCAAATTTTCTTGACTTATATCGGCTATAATATGATTCTGGTCCCGTTGGTTTAAATGTTGCTGCTATTTTGTGATTTTTTTTATGAAATGGGATTACATGGGAATGGAACTATTGCATTATTGCAGAATAGACTGTACGAGAACTTTCTTATAGAATCCCTAAGTGGGATAATTGCAAAGGTCATAATTGGAAGAATGTACAATTGATAGTTTTGTTATCAATATTTATAGTTGCTGTCATTTTCATGGACAATTCATCATCCAATACAAAACACTTCACAAGCAATCAATAGTTAAGTAGAAATCAAATAATTTAACTTGAAGTGGAATCCACATTTTAGTCAAATGTATGGATTTACTTCCTCTACCCCATGCCTACAGCCACTGTCTCCATATCTGAATGGAGAGGTTGTTTTATGTAGAAAATCATTCTACAAAAGAAAACATAGCATTTTTGAAGAAAATTGACTCAAAAATCTATAATTTGAAATTCCTTGAAATCTAAAGTGGAAAGAGCATTAATTTGTTACAATAGTAACAGGAAGTTTGAAATGAAGCTGACAACAGCAAGTTGCAATTCATTAGCTGTTCCTGGTTACACTGAAACACAGAACTGTCACAGTAAAGCTGAGGTGTCACAGTTTTTGTACTAATAGTGCTTGCGGAACATTTTTCATCAGGAAGTTCCAGAAGTTTGAATAAGAAAACAATAGAGGCACGGTAGTGCGTGTACAAGTTGAGATGATGTGGGACCTCAAGGACAGTTTAGAGGTGAATGTAGTTCTTTACCAAATTGCTGCCTTCACCCTTCTTGTTGAAAATGTTATAAGGATGGGAATATTGTTTACGTATTTGGTTATTTGCTGCACTGCCCTGCATCCAATGGTGGATGCTGCAGTCAAAGTATGCCTGTGATAGAACAGGTAGTGGAGGTTGAGCCTGGTGACAAGAGAGTCAATCCAGTGAAGAGCACAATCCTGCAATGGTGTTGAGCTCCTCATGAACTATTGCACTCGTTCCCCCATATGGGGAGCATTGTATCACAATGCAAACCAGAATTTTGAAGGTGGTGGAGAGGCTTTGAAGGTTTAGAACACGAATGACCCTTTGCAGAAGACACCATTGTTTTAGCCATCACATTGATGTGGCAGTTATCCTTAAGCTCTTGGTAAATGGTAACGTTCAGTTTGTCAAAAGTAAGGAGTCAGAAATGGTAATGCTACTGAAGTCACTGAGAGGTGGCTGGGCTTTCTCTTGTGGTCATTATGTGGCACAAGTATTCGCTTTTACTTGTCAGCTCAAATGTGCATCCTCCTGCTGTAGACTGAATCATTATTGGGGATGAGGAGAACTGAATTTGTCCAATCTTTACATTGCAAAGGTAGAAGATCAATGGTGAAACAACTTAGGGTGGTTGAATCAAAAACATGTTGTTGAGGAGGTCCCTGTAAAGATTATGGATGTCTCACAAGCAAAGCCATCTTTATTTTCATGATGACTATGCAAAATTAGATACTGTAATGTGTCCTTGTGACTCCTTATAACCTTCACTTTGCTAGATCTCAGTTGAATACGATGTCAACATGGCAGTTATTTTCACTTCTTAACTGTGAATCTGCTCTTACAACAATAACATGTAAAGCAGCTTGGATGAGGTCAGGTACAGCCTGAACCAAGCATAAGTTACTTGTACATTAGCAGCAAATCATAGCATTGTTTACTGATGATTGAGTGGAGCTGAAAAAGTGTTCATTGGCCAGATTATATTTTACTTCACTTTTTCATAATTATGTCAGATAATTGAATTTCCCTGTTATCTCTCTACACTTTTCCTCTTCCTGTCTAATTGAATGAGCCTGAAATCCAGTCACAACACAGTCAAAAAAACAATTCAGGATATTCCTCCTGTAGCATCTGAGTGTCCTTTACTTCCATTTATTGTCCCAATGGTCCTCAGTGAGAATCAGACCTATCGTTGCCTAATAGTTAAAAATCACACAATACCAGGTTATAGTCCAACAGGTTTATTTAGAAGTGCTAGCTGGTACTTCCAAATAAACCTGTTGGACTATAACCTGGTGTTGCATGATTTTTTAACTTTGTCCACCCCATGTCAGCATTGGCACCTCCATATCATTCCCTTGTAGGAATTCAATCCCTTCCATAGAGATTTGATTACACTGACTGTAACTTCTCTATTTACTAAGTTACCTTTTAATTCAACTTTATGTCAGAGAACTGGTTTGTAATCTCTGTGAATATCTCCAATTATTCTTTTTCCTTCATTAGCTCTGGGTGACAAATTGTAGCATCAACCAGAATCAACACCTGACTTGCTTCAGTGTCTCTCAACATCTATATTGATTTCTGTCCTTGATAGAAGATGAAGGAAATACTTTTTCCTTTGCAATAAAATATTCAAAACCTTCAGTGGTCGAATTCCTTTATCAATAATCAAGGTTGAATTTTCTGGTTGTCCTGAGCATCTCCCCTTTCTGCGGGTTCTGAGGTACATTCTACACTTGCAATAATGCTATAGTTTTCATTTTCTTTCTTGATACATCTTTTCTGAGGATTCCTTCAGCATTCCTATAACTGCAGTTGGTCTCCCATTTAACTTCCAGCAATTAACTTTTATTATGTGCAGAATTTATTACAATTGAAGCATATATATTTTTAAAAATCTCTGTTAGTTTCTAGCTTTTCTTCTTTGTTATTTATCTATTTTGTTCCGTGAAACTAATAATATGATTTTCTATTTCCCCAATTTCCTTGTTGATTACTGTGTGATCATTTCCATGCCTGCAAATGTTTATGTTTCATGCCATTGGAATCTGCCCGAACAGTAATTTCTCCAATCTTTGAGACCTGACACACATCTAAATAAGTCTTTAAGGGTTAGTGGAATACTAGAGTCATAGAGTCATAGAGATGTACAGCATGGAAACAGACCCTTCGGTCCAACCCGTCCATGCCGACCAGATATCCCAACCCAATCTAGTCCCACCTGCCAGCACCCGGCCCATATCCCTCCAAATCCTTCCTATTTATATACCCATCCAAATGCCTCTTAAATGTTGCAATTGTACCAGCCTCCACCACATCCTCTGGCAGCTCATTCCATACACGTACCACCCTCTGTGTGACTTAGGTCTCTTTTATATCTTTCCCCTCTCACCCTAAACCTATGCCCTCTAGTTCGGGACTCCCCAATCCCAGGAAAAGACTTTGTCTATTTATCCTATTCATGCCCCTCATAATTTTCTAAACCTCTATAAGGTCACCCCTCAGCCTCTGACGCTCCAGGGAAAACAGCCCCAGCCTGTTCAGCCTCTCTCTATAGCTCAAATCCTCCAACCCTGTCCACATCCTTGTAAATCTTTTCTGAACCCTTTCAAGTCTCACAACATCTTTCCAATAGAAAGGAGACCAGAATTGCACGCAATATTCCAACAGTGGCCTAACCAATGTCCTGTACAGCCACAACATGACCTCCTGACTCCTGTACTCAATACTCTGACCAATAAAGGAAAGCATACCAAACACCTTCTTCACTACTTCAAAATTCTTCCATATTCATGACTTCCCTCACCATTCTGAAAATACCTCTCTGACTTCAGTGACTGAAATCACTGATCTCACAGCTTTAGTCAGTTAGGATTGTATTCTTTGGAGTTTAGAAGAATGAGGGAGGAGTCTCATAGAAATGTATGAAATTCTAACAGGACTGGACAGGTTAGATACAGGAAGGACATGCTGGTTGGTGGGGGAGTCTAGAACCAGGGTCATATTTTAAGAGTAAGGGACCTTGTAGGACTGAGAAGAGGAAGAATTTCTTCACCTGGAGAATGGTGAGTCCATGGAATTCACAGCAACAGAAAGTGGTTGAGGCCAAACATTACATGTTTTCAAGAAGGATGTTGTCATAGCTCTTGTGGCTAAAGGGGTCAAAGGTTTTGGGGGAGGATGGGATTATGGTATTGAGCTTGATAACCAGCCATGATCATAGTGAATGGTGGAGCAGGCTCAAAGGTCTCCCCTTGCTCTTATCTTCTCTATATATCCATATTCCTCTTGCAAAATGTATAAATATTTGATTAGGTTTCTCTCTTAACTAAATTCTAATTGATAAACTTCAGAGACAACTCACTTGCATTGAGTATTGCACTTTTGACATTTTCGTAGTCTGTAGATTATTCTTCTTACAAAGTGATAGATACGGTCACAGCTGTGTCAATCAGGATACTCATTCGAAGCATCTTTTCGTCACTTCAACAGAAATATTTTCAAATGAGGTGAAATATCCTTCCACTCCATTGTCAGTTAATCTAGACAATACATGTAGATATGTAGTTTAATCAAATTCCTCATTGAAACCAGAATCATTCCCTCCAAGCTGTACCTCTTCTGTTTTCTTTTACTGTAAGATTTCATCGTTCCAAAGCATAATGTCTGATTTCTCTTGCTTTTTTGGAGTTGAAGCTTTAAATTCCATCTCCCTTTCTTTCTCAATATCCTTTCTTTTACCAATTCAAGCTTTCTTATTTTCAACTCTCTTTCCATGTCTCTGTTGTTTTTATTTTCTACCCTTTCCAGTTCTCAATTCTTCTCTTTTTCTTCTAAATCTTCTTTTGTCCCTTTCCAACTGTACTTGAGTAAATTTTACTGATGGTATGTCAATTTCACATTTCCTGTTTTTAATCCTAAATGCTGGATAATTAACTGAAGCATTTCATTCTTGCAATATTCTGTTTTTATTGCAATTCATCTATTAAATCTATCAGTTTAGCCTTAGCCTTAGATTCTGAGATTTTTCCGAAAAGGTTTAGCATCAGTCAAAGCCATTTTAAAAGTCCAGTTTCTTGCTTTTATGTTCAGTACCTCCACATACTCATTTCTAAAGGATCACAGATCCTCCCTTCAATTTAACAAATTTCCACTCCACTAATAGCCCCACGTTGATTTGATCTCCATAGCACTGGACAAGTCAGACCCTGAAGTGAAACCTGGCTTCATAGGTCATTAATATTTCAATTTTTTTTGCATAGTTTTGATCATGATCAGTTACTGAACATGTTCACAAGAAGCTGCAAATGTATGTCAAAATAAAGAATATCAAAGCTTATTAGAAAAGAAACAGTAAAAAAAGAAACTATTTTTCCCTCTATAAGAACCGTGTGAAATGATTCTATTAACGAAATCTGAAATAAAGGTTCAACCATTTTGCCCTCACGACAGTCTTGTGCATTTAGTCAAATTTTAGTTAAAGGCTGCCCCATTAGCATGTTAAGTTTTCACTGGAAAAAGCTGTACTTGTGAACAAAAGCAGAAGTTGCTGGAAAAGCTCAGCAGATTTGGCAGCATCTGTGAACAGAAATCAGAGTTAATGTTCCGGGTCTGGTGACCCTTCTTCAGAACTCAGAAGAAGTTAACTCTGATTTCTCTTCACAGATGCTGTCAGCCCTGCTGAGCTTTTCCAGTAACTTCTGTTTTTATTTCTGATTTAGAACATCCACAGTTCTTTTGGTTTTTATAAAGCTGTACTTGTGTTGTTTTGGGCAAACTGTTGCATTTCATCATTGCTATCCTCATTGCTATTCTCTTTAGTTAATGTCTCTTCAAGAGATCATCAAGCTAACAGTGCTCATTTACTCCTTAACATCTGTATCTTAAACTGACGTGTTCAAATTGCATTGTAAGATGCCTTCCTCTCTGACACCTTCATGCCTTCTGTTACTGGAGCTATTTATGTTTTCAACCTCTAAGCCACTCAGAACTTTTGCCTTGACTATTATGGATGCAGATAAACTGCATTGTTAACCCTACAAGCCTCTGAATGAACGACTTCTCACTGAGAGGGGATTTGTTATTGTCTCTGTCTCCTTGTGTCATACGACACCTTGTTGCTATGCAACAGCCCTTTTTTTCTCTTCTATCTGTGTTTTTAAAATGAACTGAACTCTTTAAGGGTTTTTGTAAAAATGCCTCATTTTAAGTGCTTTAAACAACTTTCCTGACAACAGGACACCACTCACAGAACTCAGAATGAAACTAAAATTGTGTCTTCCCTTCACAATGGACAATATAGAAATATAAACCGTGTTTAAAGGTATTCTTGGTTCTTTCCACTTCAGGATCCAACTTCCCAAATAATGATAAGAATATATTATGAACCTTAGCCATAAATATTCCTATGTAAATGTAGTCTAGTCATAACAAATAGTGTGGGATGTGGGTAGCAGGAGAGATAGGACAGGATGTTACGTTCATGGTAAAAGCCCTTATTGTTCGGGTTGGTGGGGCTTGGGTTAGGTAGGAACCTTCTCCTGGCCAAAAAGGAAGTCAGGTTTTTGGACTGTGCCGAACCCATTCCCCCTGCAGATTCCAGGCCCCAGTGTAACACCATCTCTCCCCTGGATACTAAGGCCATCACTCATTTCTCAAGACACTGAGATCTGCCATCACTCCCCTTCCTCTCCTTGTCTTAGCCCTCTTGTCCTCTTCTCTCCGGTTCCAAATTGTGCATGTGCAAATCTTGTCACCACACATTTGTTGATGATGGCTGATGATGTCAATTGCGCACATGCAGATCAATACTGAAAATTTTCCTTCTAGATGCTTTGGAATTGTGTTAGTAATCATCTGTACATGCTCAAAATGCTGCACATGTGCAGAGCTACTACAGTGGCCATTTTTAATGTCAGTGGCCATCTTTAATGTAAGCAACTACCTCAGCAGCAAAACATTTGGTGTTTATTCTATGGTATACCAGGACTGTTTCTTATTCCCAGGTAGTATTAAAAACTCTACTAGAGAGCTTGGCTAAGGAAATAGTTAGTTTTTACTGTGTCTAATAAACTCTGTCACTTCTTAATGTGCCATGGAACGTATCTTAGCGATTGGACCCTGACAATTATGAAAAAGACAGGTAGGATTTCCCAAGCATTTGTGCATGCCAGTTATAACAGCCATTCAGGGTAATATTACTCAGTCAAACAGTGGTCGGTGCTGTTGGTTTGTAATGAATGTTACTATCCTCCTACGTCTGTAGCAAAAAAGAAACAGCAGAGATGAAAAACAGCAGAGCTCCTTGCACAAGGCAGTCAAGTTTGCATATGGCCCATATCCTCCAAACTCTTCCTATTCATATACCCATCCAAATGCCTTTTAAATGTTGCAATTGTACCAGCCTCCACCACTTTCTCTGGCAGCTCATTCCATACCCATACCACTCTCTGTGTGATAAAGTTGCCCCTTAGGTCTCTTTTATATCTTGCCCCTCTCACCCTAAACCTATGCCCTCTAGATTAGATTACTTACAGTGTGGAAACAGGCCCTTCGGCACAACAAGTCCACACCGCACCACCCCGCCGAAGCGCAACCCACCCATACCCCTACATGTACCCCTTACCTAACACTACGGGCAATTTAGCATGGCCAATTCACTTACAGTGTGGAAACAGGCCCTTCAGCCCAACAAGTCCACACCGCCCTGGCGAAGCGTAACCCACCCATACCCCTACATGTACCCCTTACCTAACACTACGGGCAATTTAGCATGGCCAATTCACCTGACCTGCACATCTTTGGACTGTGGGAGGAAACCGGAGCACCCAGAGGAAATCCACGCAGACACGGGGAGAAGATGCAAACTCCATACAGTCAGTCGCCTGAGGCGGGAATTGAACCCGGGTCTCTGGCGCTGTGAGGCAGCAGTGCTAACCACTGTGCCAACGTGCCGCTCACTAGTTCTGGATTCCCCTACCCCAGGGAAAAGATTTTGTCTATTTATCCTATCCATGCCCCTCATAATTTTGTAAACCTCTATAAGGTCACCCCTCAGCCTCCGACGCTCCAGGGAAAACAGCCCCAGCCTGTTCAGCCTCTCCCTGTAGCTCAGATCCTCCAACCCTGGCAACATCCTTGTAAATCTTTTCTGAACCCTTTCAAGTTTCACAACATCTTTCCGATAGGAAGGAGACCAGAATTGCACGCAATATTCCAACAGTGGCCTAACCAATGTCCTGTACAGCTGCAAAATGACCTTCCAACTACTGTACTCAATGCTCTGACCAATAAAGGACAGCATACCAAAACGCCTTCTTTACCTCCAATTTTGGTGTCATCTGCAAACTTACTAACTGTACTTCTTATGCCCACATCTAAATCATTTATGTATATGATGAAAAGTAGAGGACCCAGCACCGATCCTTGTGGCACTCCACTGGTCACAGACCTCCAGTCTGAAAAATAACCCTCCACCACCACCCTCTGTCTTCTACCTTTGAGCCAGTTCTGTATCCACATGGCTAGTTCTCCCTGTATTCCGTGAGATCTAACCTTGCTCACCAGTCTCCCATGGGGAACCTTGTTGAACGCCTTACTGAAGTCACATCTACCACTCTGCCCTCATCAATCCTCTTTGTTACTCCTTCAAAAAACTCAATCAAATTTGTGAGACATGATTTCCCATGCACAGAGCCATGTTGACTATCCCTAACAGCCCATGCCTTTCCGAATACATGTACATCCTGTCCCACAGGATTCCCTCCAACAACTTGCCCACCACTGACTACAGGCTCACTGGTCTATAGTTCCCTGGCTTGTCCTTACCACGCTTCTTAAACAGAGCCCCACATTAGCCAACCTCCAGTCTTCCGGCACCTCACCTGTGACTATCGATGATACAAATCAGTTGAATGTTGCTTTGACGTCAAGGGTCATCACTCTCACCTCATCAGTAACCAATGCCTTGGTGTTGGAATGTTAAATTGAGAGAAGACACTGATATTGGAGTGCCTATCCTGCCTTAAGATTTGCAGGATTTTATGGTTGCATCTCGAGTGTTAGGGATTTGGGATGCGTATTGCATATTATCTATATCTCTGATGCATTGAGAAATAAAGGTAGCACTGTTGCCCTGTAGACGATGAGCATAGCACTGGATTTGGTATACAATGGTTTTAATGCTTTCCAGTTGCTAAGTCTTTATTTTTCAAATATTCTGGTGGTGACAGAATCCCAAACAGCAGCTGATATGAAGCTTGTATACAGTGCGGAAGAGAGATTCTGAAATTTTTCACAGTCTGCTCTTGTCTGGTTGCTAATAACTATAGCCAGGGTCAGAACTGTCAATTGGTGGAATAAGGGAAGATGGAGAAAAATTGAAAGAAGCAAAACAACAGGCAGGGAATTTTGTAGTGCATTTGCTCCATATATTGAGAACAGTCACAATGTGTACATGAGTCTTCCACTGGTACATGTATCTTCTACAGTGAGCATTTATACCGATGACATGATGCACTCAGGAAATAGAGTGGTCTGGAATGAGGAACATTCAGGAGCCAAATGGAATCTTTTGCAGCTAGAAGCAAATTTGCATGTTTGAGTTCCTGTTGAGGTTTAGTCCTTTCTGGCAACGTATCCCATCTGAAATGCTCTTTGTCTTTTCGATTCACAGATGTCTTAGATGTGATGTGTATTTTCTATTTGTGGAGTTTTGTTCTGCTTTATCTCTTGTAAAGAAAACGTCTGATGTTCATCAGACATCTCATAAAGAAAGCAATCTGAGAACGGTGGCACAGTGGTTAGCACTGCTGCCTCACAGCGCCAGAGACACGGGTTCAATTCCCGCCTCAGGCGACTGACTGTGTGGAGTTTGCATGTTCTCCCCGTGTCTGCGTGGGTTTCCTCTGGGTGCTCCGGTTTCCTCCCACACTCCAAAGATGTGCAGGTCAGGTGAATTGGCCATGCTAAATTGCCCGTAGTGTTAGGTTAGGGGTATGGGTGGGTTGCGCTTCGGCGGGTTGGTGTGGACTTGTTGTGCCGAAGGGCCTGTTTCCACACTGTAAGTAATCTAATCTAATCTAATCTAATTAATAACTTCACGCCATTTTCCTACCTCACATGAATACCACCCTCATGCCTGCAAATATACAAATCATCGATTCCTCAAGTTCATTGTTCGATTCTTTCAAGAGATGTAGCTTGAAGAGAAACAAAAACAGAAATTTCTGGAAAAGCTCAGCGGGTCTGGCAGCATGTGTAGAGAAAAATCATAGTTAATGTTTTGAGTCCAGTGACCCTTCCTCAGAACAGCTCGAAGAGAAATAGTATACAATAGGAACATTGTAAAACAGCACATTCACAAAAAGAGTTTGAAATATGCCAGGCTTACTTATTTTAAATAATGTAATTTCTAACCAAAGCCACACCAGAGGGTACAGTAACATAGTGGTTAGATCTCTAGGCTAATAATCCCACTGATCCTCTTGGGGTTGTCAGTTCATAATCACAGCATGGAAGCTGATAGAGTTCCAATTCAATTCATAAACCTAGAATTGAGATAGTTGCTTCAGTAATGGCAACCATAAAACCATCATTTTTCTGTTGTTAAACAAACACCTATCTGGTTCACTAATATCTTCAGGGAGGGAATATGCTGTTCTGACCTACTTGTGTCCTGAGACCCATGGCAATGTAATTGACTCTTACATCTGAAATAGCCCAGTGAGCCATTGAATTCAAGATTTATTAAGGATAGGCCTTGCAATCGATAGCCACAGCCCATAAAATTATAAAAGAAAGGCAGAAATCAGCTACCTACAATAAGAAATAGGTTAACTTATATTTTGGTGGGGAGGCGACCACAGGGATGAACTTGGACTTCACCAGTTTCTTCATCCCCCCTCCCCCCACCTTGTCTCAGCCAATATTGTGGAAGAGTTTGAGGATCGAAGAGGGATAGTGTATGCATCAGACAGGAAATGAGCTCAAGAAAGGGGTGGAGGGAAGCCTTAGTAGGAACCAAGCTGATGTCAAGAACAAGTGGAAAACTAAAGGTTAGGGTGAGCTGTGGGGGACTTAAAGCAGACCTGGTGGTAAGATTGAGACCTTGGCATAAAGGTCTCAATCATAGACTGTGACCGCAGAAGCTGGGAGATGGCAGAATTTCACACAATAAACTTGTTCAGGGAAGATCAAGATCTATATGCTTCCATTTACAATAGGTACAATCTTATCTTAGAATCCCAAACTATGATCTTGACTCCCATAGCTCGATTTGTTACCTGCGACTTTCATGGATGGAAATGGTTTTAAACAAAAGACCAAAAACATTGACTTAAATATTGACAAGTATCCCCTGACCACACAGGATGGTCAGGTTTCAAGAAACTAATTTGAATTAGAAAAAAGGACTGCTTGAGCTGAAATTGACATTTTTCTCCAAAGTAATGAAACCTCCTGTCTAGGAGTCATAGAGTCATAGAGATGTACAGCATGGAAACAGACCCTTTGGTCCAACTTGTCGATGCCGACCAGATATCCCAACCCAATCTAGTCCCACCTGCCAGCACCCAGCCCATATCCCTCCAAACCCTTCCTATTCATATACCCATCCAGGTGCCTTTTAAATGTTGCAATTGTACTAGACTCCACCACTTCCTCTGGCAGCTCATTCCATACACGTACCACCCTCTGTGTGAAAAGATTGTCCCTTAGATCTCTTTTATATCTTTTCCCTCTCACCCTAAACCTATGTCCTCTAGTTCTGGACACCCCCACCCAAGGGAAAAGACTTTTTCTATTTATCCAAACTGTGCCCTTCATGATTTTGTAAACCTCTATAAGGTCACCCGTCAGCCTCCAATGCTCCATGGAAAACAGCCCCAGCCTATTCAGCCTCTCTCTATAGCTCAAATCCTCCAACCCTGGCAACATCCTTGTAAATCTTTGAAAGAAATTTTAATCTCCTTCTGTTTTACACCATCTTCATGTGAATCTTCATGTGAGGTGCTGAAACATCACCTTCAGACTGAGCATATATAATGCTTGCATTTCTAAGAGGTTTTTAGGAGCAAAGAAAAAGAGAGGAGATAGATTTTTGACTGCAAATCTGAGACAGACTGGCGAACTGTCTCCTTTTCTGACTGCTAAGAAAAAATGCTTGGTGGCAACTTGACTAGAAAGATGCACATGGACATGAGAACCTAGAAGATGACTGCAATATTCTTTATTGCCAATTGTTTTGGAAATCAATGAACCAACCATGGTCCCAGATAAAATTCTTATGCCTCATGGACAGCCAATGAACTGTAAACTGCATATTATTTTACTGAGCTCTTGTAGAGGACACTGTTCCCTTTTACCTTTGTGCCGAGGGTCATATACTTGGTAGTGGGTTGGGTGGAGTGTGGTGGAGAGGGACGTGGCGAGAACCCTGTGGTAACCCAGCCAATTGTCACTGGTGTGATGTTAACCTCCAGCATGGTGTAGCCCAACGTCCATGTCATGTCATGTAATACAAGAAACCTGGTGCGTATTGAAGAATTTGACAGACATCTGCCACAACTATTATGGACAAACATTACACTCCTCAGGCACTTATGTGTCAGGGCTAATATTAAACTACTAGGTGACAATGGAGCAATATGCTTCCACTTGAGTGCCGTGCTTAAGTGATCCAAGGTAAGATGGAGTATGAGATCTTTAGACCCTCAGGTCACATGCTATTATAAATTGATTATTTCATGAGAATGTCTCTTGAAAGAATTTAGCTATACTGGTCATGAGACAGAACACAACAGCCACGAGCTACAATCAGACACTTGCTGGGATCTGACTTAGTTCAACTGCCATGGAAAGATCCCTTCATTGGGCATTTAATTTCTCAAGTTGGGTACTATTACTATCAGGTGAGTAGTTGTTGCCTTGATAATCAGCTTTCCAAGGGGAGGAGCAGAAAAGTGTGGAGTGTGTCCAATCATTGACCTGGTGCCTCATTTCTACAATCCTCTTGGATCTGCTTTCAGGCTGGTCTATGTGGGGCTGGGAAGATTCCACCCGATAGTCACTCTTTATTGTCATGTGCTCTCAATGGGACTTGACTTGTTTAACTCTTATTGCCCTCGTGTTTATACAGGGAAGAAGGCCATTCATTTTAGGCAAAGTTAGGACAATTCACTGGAAGAGTCTAGGGCTGATCTGTAAATTGAGAAGAAAAATGCCTGGTAATTAGAGGGTAAAATGTAAGATGCACCTTCATATAGAAAGTTGAAAATTATAGAACAGGTTGGTTATGGTGAACTGCTTATCTCTGCCTATATTCAGGTAGTATAAACACTACATAACTGTGCAGAGAAGTTTATGTTTATGTTTCAAGACAATTACTGTTGCCAGTATTCACTTCGATGAGTTAATGTCAGCAGCTTGAATTCATGCCTTCGTCTCCAAACAATAGTAAGTTGAGTGAGATAAACTGATCTTTCATTGATTGTTCTGTTCCGTGTTAATTAGACTAAATGCAGCCATGAATTTAGGCTGAATAATTACTAGGTGCATTGCTTGACTGGCTGCTGGAAAAGAACTTCTTCAATCAGGTGTAGTTTTCGTCATTTACAAATAATTAAGATTCATTTCTTTCTCTTTGTGAATATCATCTGCTAATCAAATTAGAAGATCTTTCTGTACTTTGGTCAAATTCATAGTTCTGAATACACTTAAGCAGGTCACATGTGAGAATTCTGAACTCTTGTCTCCTTTTCCTACTTGATGGGCTGCATATAAAATGATGCAACCTTTTCTGGTACTGAGTGTTTAATAACTCGGTTTGGGTCCAAACTGCATGATTATAGAGTACTGAGCATAGCAACACGTGTATTGTAACTTTAATGAATTAAAACACTGCAAAATAATTAACAAGAGCATTATTAAACAAAATTTGACACTGAAATGCACGGCACAATGTTAATGTAAACAGCCAAAAGCTTAACTAATTTAATTACTGAATTTGAATTCGACAATTTTATTGTATTTTGAGACATTAACCTGAGTAACACAGTATATTGATGGGCAGCACAATGGCTCACTGGTTAGCACTGCTGCCTGACAGCGCCAGGACCAGGTTCAATTCCAGCCTTGAGCGACTGTATGTGTGGACATATTCTCCCCGTATCTGCGTGGGTTTCCTCCAGGTGCTCTGGATTCCTCCCACAGTCCAAGGATGTCCAGGTTAGGTGGATTGGTCATGCTAAATTGACCATAGTATCCAAGATGCATAGTTTAGATAAATTAGCTTTGGGAAATACAGGGTTAAGGGATAGAGTAGAGGGGTGAGACTGCGTGGGAGGCTTTTTGGAAAGACAGTATGGACTTGTTGGGCTGAATGGCCTGTTTCCACACTGTAGGGATTCTTTGAATTTTATGAAATGTTAAACAGCCTTTAATTAAATGAAGAAAGACATGTGAAGAGGCAAAAAGGTTTTGGGAGGAAATTTTAGAACTTATTCAATTCAAGATCTTAATGCTTAGGCAGCTGAAGTCTAGGTTGAAACTTTATTGCTGGAACAGCACAGCAGGTCAGGCAGCCTGACCTGCTGTGCTGTTCCAGCAATAAAGTTTCAACTTTGATCTCCAGCATCTGCAGACTCACTTTCTCCAGCTGAAGTCTAGATCACTAATGGTGAAACAATGGAAATCAGGAATTCACAAGAGGGGTGCAGATAGTGTGGAAGGTTCTGGGCTTGGTGGGATTACACAGGGCAAGATAAAGCCATGGAGAGATTTGGGTACAAAGATGAGAATTTGATCAAGAAATTGTTACTTAACTGGGAGCAACTAGGTCTGAGAACACAGGAGTGATGTGTGAATAATGGTATGGTGAAAGAGGCAGCTGATTTTGGTTGACCTCAAATACAGAGGGTTATCTCGGAGAACAATGGGAACTTGATCAGAAAGGCCAATAGGCTGAGGAGTGGCAGATGGAGTTTAATTCAGATAAATGTGAGGTGCTGCATTTTGGAAAAGCAAATCAGAGCAGGACTTACACACTTAATAGTAAGGTCCTGAGGAGTGTTACTGAACAGAGAGACCTTGGAGTGCACGTTTATAATTCCTTGAAAGTGGAGTTGCAGGTAGATAGGGTAGTGAAGAAGGCGTTTGGTATGCTTTCCTTTATTGATCAGAGCATTGAGTGTAGGAGTTGGAGGTCATGTTGTGGTTGTACAGGACATAGGTTAAGCCAACTTTGGAATATTACATGCAGTTCAGCTCTCCTTCTATTGGAAGGATGTTGTGAAACTTGAATGGGTTTTGAAAAGATTTACAAGGATGTTGCCAGGGTTGGCAGATTTGAGCTATAAGGAGAAGCTGAATAGGCTGGGGCTGTTTTCCCTGGAGTGTCGGAGGCTGAGGGGTAACCTTATAGAGGTTTATAAAATCATGAGGGGCATGGATATCATGGAGTCATAGATATGTACAGTGCGGAAACAGACGCTTCAGTCCAACCCATCCATGCCGACCAGATATCCTTACCTAATCTAGTCCCACCTGCCAGTACCTGGCCCATATCCCTCCAACACCTTCCTATTCATATACCTATTCAGATGCCTTTTAAGTATTGCAATTGTACAAGCCTCCACCACTTCTTCTGGCAGCTCATTCCATACACACATCACCCTCTGCATGAAAAGGTTGCCCCTTAGGTCTCTTTTATATCTTTCCCCTCTCACCCCAAACCTATGTTCTCAAATTCTGGACTCCCCCACCCCAGAAAAGAGACTTTGTTTATTTATCCTATCCATGCTCCTCATGATTTTATAAACCTCTGAGGTCACCCCTCAGCCTCCGATGCTCCAGGGAAAACATCCCTACCTATTCGAGAGGAGGGGAGGTGGGGATAGGGTTCTTGGGGGGGAGGGGTCAAGGTTCACGGAGAGAGAGAGAGGGGGCAGGGTGCACACACACAGAGAGAAGGGGACAGGGTTCCCACAGAGAGAAAGAGAGGGCAGAGTTCACACACACACACAGAGGAGAGAGAGAGAGAGAGAGAGGGCAGGGCTCACAGAGAGAGAGAGAGAGAGCAAGGTTCACACAGAGAGTAGAGGGGGCAGCAGGGTTCCCACAGAGAGAGAGAGGGGGGAGGGTTCCCACAAAGGGGTCAGAGTTCACACAGAGAAAGAGAGAGGGGTCGGGTTCACACTGAGAGAAAGAGAGGGCAGGGTTTACATTCACTTACTCACTCACTCACTCACTCACTCACGCACAGACAGAGATTGAGAGAGGGAGCAGGGTTCACAGAGAGAGAGAGGGAGGGCAGGGTTCACTGAGTGAGAGAGACAGACAGGGCAGGATTCACAGAGAGAGAGAGAGAGAACAGGGTTCACACACAGAGAGGGGGCAGGGTTCACAGAGAGAGAGAGAAAGAGGGCAGGATTCACAGAGAAAGAGAGAGAGAAAGGGCAGAGTTCACACAGAGAGAGAGAGAGAGAAAGAAGGCAGGATTCACAGAGAGAGAGGGCATATCAAGGTCTTTTCCCTGGAGTGGGGAGACCAGAACTAGAAGGCATAGGTTTAGGGTGAGAGTGGAAAGATATAAAAGGGACCTAAGGGGCAACTTTTTCACGCAGGGTGGTGCGTGTATTGAATGAGCTGCCAGAGGAAGTGGTGAGAGCTGGTAGCATTTAAAAGGCATCTGGATGTGTATATGAACAGGAAGGGTTTATAGGGATATGGGCCAAGTGTTGGCAAATGACACTAGTTTAGGTTAGGATATCTGGTCAGCATGGACCAGTTGGGCTGAAGGGTCTGTTTCTGTGCTGTACATCTCTATGACTTTGTCTGGGAAGCATCATATGGGTGACCAATCAGGTACATTAGAATAAGTCAAGTTCAAAAGGCATGTCTGAAGGTTTCAGCAATAGGGCAAAGTTGGATGTCACAAAGGTTGGAATAGGCACCTTAAGTGATTGTTTGATTATGTCGTCAAAATCCCAGGTGTCAAATATGACACCAAAATCATGAACGGTCTGGTTCAGCTTCAAAGACTTGTCAAGCAGAGGGTTCAAGTCAGTGTCAGAGGAATTCAAACAATTTATAGTAGGGACTGCAAACATTTCATAGAGCATGTATTTTCATAGTGAGAAGCCACATGACACCAGGTTGTAGTCCAACAGACAAAGGAGAAGCACTATGAAAGCTTGTGATTTCAAACAAATCTGTTGGTCTATAACTTGGTGTTGTGTAACTGCTAACTTTGTCCCCTCAGGCCAACACCGACACCTCCATATCATGTATTTTCAGATACTGTGCCATCAGCATGTCATATTCTAGTTATTTCACTACCAACAATCCTCCATCCTCTACAATGAGTCTGAATACCTATCTAATTATCAGTGATAGGTGATAGACCACTGGTGAATCTAAAAGGCAGAGGCACCTGTCTTACTTAACAAGATAGTTTAGTGCATGACAGCAATAGCTTACACTAATTTGCCAGGAATAATTCCCAAGGACTCTCAAGTGCTTTACAGAATACATTTGCTCACTATGAGTACTTATGTATTACTCAACTATCTAAGACTGTATGATCTCATCAAATTGAGTAGGGCTCAATGTATTAACCATAATTCCTTCAGAATCATCCTCACCTCATACAACACTGACGATCCAGTTCTGGACAAGAAACCATTGAGCCATTACAAGCTTTTGTATGCTACCAGAAAGTGGATTTTAATGGTATTCTTCCAAAGGTGATTGGACATGTCCTTGAAAACATGTAATTTATAGGCTTTGGGGAAACAGCTGGACAGTAGGACTAATTAGAAAGCTCTTCCAATGCACTCGCACAACTTTTGATAGTCTATATAGTTTTCTTTATCATATGATCTATGTATGACACAGCAATGAGGTGCTGTCATTGAGTAGATACCAAGTATTTTTCTTAGGTTTGGAAGGGATGTGGACTTCAATTCCATGAGCAACTGATGGCACTAAACATGAGAGTGCATCTCTAGCAGCTGTTAACTTTGTATCACACATACTGGCTTTGATTTTGGATAATGTGAACCACTTAGTCCATTCTCACATAGAATGGCAACCTTCAAAACAATTTTGTATTTGGTGTGTACTACTGTATTTCTAAATTCTCTATCTAATCTTCACAAAAGGGGATGCAGTAATGAATGGGACACAGCAGGAGTATAGAACATCCAGTGCCACCACTTGTACTTGCAACCAGAGCCAACTCATAATCTAATTTATCAATGCCCAGGAGGTGGAGGAAGAAGGCTGCAAGGAGGGACAGAATGTCCTCATACACAGTTGGTTACAAGAGCAACAATGAAAACAAGACCCTTGAAACTCAGGCAGAGGAAACTCTGGGCATTTAAGAAATAATGCATCTGCATTGCAGTTACACACTGTGTACATCTGATGGTTAGCAGGAATAATCACAATAGTTGTCTGATTCACTGCAGAAATACTCAGAAGTTTTTTAGATTAGATTACATTACAGTGTGGAAACAGGCCCTTCGGCCCAACAAGTCCACACCGACCCGCCGAAGCGAAACCTGCCCATACCCCTACATTTACCCCTTGCCTAACACTACGGGCACTTTAGTATGGCCAATTCACCTGACCCACACATCTTTGTGACTGTGGGAGGAAACCGGAGCACCCGGAGGAAACCCACGCAGACACGGGGAGAACGTGCAAACTCCACACAGTCAGTCGCCTGAGGCAGGAATTGAACCCGGGTCTCTGGCGCTGTGAGGCAGCAGTGCTAACCTCTGTGCCACCGTGCCGCCCATTCTTACTGAATGGCATAGCAGGGGCTGAATATCATATCTTTAACTTTCAACTAGTTTCAAACTTATGCCAAGCTATAAGCTTAAAACGCGACGTTCTTTATAATCAAAAGTATTGCTTTTAGTTCTTTGCACTAATTATTGCTGTGTTATGTAAAGCAAAACGATGATTGTAGCTTCCAAACATCTGTTGTGTTAAGTTAAATACCAATGAAATTGAGTATATGGGCTCATGATCGATGGCTGCTAAGCCATATTTGGAATGTTATGCAGTTGAAGAGTCACATAAAAGGCTTGGCAAATATACACATGTGTGTGGCACATGTAAATTGATGCTTGATCAAATTTTGAATTATTTGTTAAAGTGCATGACTTTGAGTCAGTGCTTTTGTGCAACATATTAGAGAAGAAAACAATGATTTATATGGCTGATCAATGATTTACAGTTTGCACATTTCCAGTATAAATCTATCACTATTTCCTTACTGCATGAAGAGTTTATAAAACATCGTAATGCCTATTATAGTAATGAAGTGAAGCTGTGATGCATCAGCTGAGTTATTGAGAAAGAGGATATTACCGTGGGGCTATGGGAGTGTGAAAGTCGGGAAAATCACACTTGGAAAAGACAGTTTTAGATAGTGTGAACTATAAGACTGAGGATATATGTTAGATTATGTGCACAGGGATAGAAAACTTTACCTAAACTGTCATTGCAAATTATAATGGTAGTTTGAAACAAGGAACTAGATTTTGTTGTCAGCAGTGAAGTGACATTGTTCACTGGTGATCTTGAAGAAAATATTCCATAAAGTTTTAGCAATCTTTGATGCTGATATTCTCTTTGTTAATGGCACTTTAAAATCTAATGTCAAGTTAAGGGAACCTGAGAGATCCAGAGAAAGTCTGGAGAGAGATCTCATGGAACGAGACACTCTGAGCTCATATAGATGTCCAACTGTCTAAATAGAAAGTCGTGAAACAATAAGTTCTTGTTGAAAAGACCATAGAATGTGGTAGAATCATTTAAAAGAAAATTAGGCTACCAACATCCTAACAAGAGGGTGAAATCAGGGCCAATCAATGCTTTGTGCAGCAGCTGGGAAATTCTGAAATGTAAGCTTGTGACCATGGCATCTATTGAAAACCTTATGTACCACATTGATGGAAATCCACCATTCTGACCTGGTTTGGCCTACATGTGACTCCAGATCCACAGCAATGTGTGTTTCATTCTTAATTTCCCTCTCCAATAGTTTATCAAGCCACTAAGATCAAGGGCAATGAAGGATGGGCAACAGATACTGGCCCTGTCAGTGATGTTGATATCCCATGAAAGAATAAAGAAAAAAAATCTTGGAGAGCAAAACAGAAAGTTAAGAACACTGAATTCCTTCACTTCTAATTTAAATTGTCAGAAAAATAAATGATTATGATTAAGGACTAAGATAGAAGTTAAACATCACAAACAAACTTTTGCAAGGCTATTCTTAGGTATTTAATGTTATTTAGAAATTTGTAATTTTAACACAATAATGGAAAAAATGAACAGAATGTCAGTTTTCCTAGATCCATGAGGGTGTTTAACAATAACTACAAGCTTAGTCAGTAGACTGTTAAAACCCAGTTACGCCTCACTAAACAATTTGCAACTTTGTAAAATGGTTTTGCAGCAACATGAACAGTGTAAAACTGGAAGCTTTCATCAATTCACTAATGGTTTGGGGATTGCAGCCTGGGGGAATCTCAATAGCACACTCTTTCAAGGAATGATTGACTGTAATGTCTGACTTCTGTGTTAATCTTCACATGTTTGGACCCCCAAAGTTGCTGTCAGTTTTTGTGGGGTAGTGGCAATGAACTCTGACAGTTCTCATGGCATTACCAACATAAAATTGGAATCAATTCTTTTTCTTTTTAACTATATACAGGGAGGAAAAATAGCTCCTAGAAATCTAATATTTCTCGTGAAGTCAGATCAAATAGAAATAGGACAGAGCACAATAGGTGTTCTCTTTCCTGATGAGCGCTCACTATACTTTCCTGATGCTTGGGGCTTGTCTGTCATTAGTGGTAAATATTACAATACTGCAAAATCTACAGGCCTGCAACAGCTTAAGGGGCACTTTCCATCAGTACTGTTTCTGTTCAGAGAAAGTCTAGGTCTCTTGAACAATAAACCAAGCAAATACTAACCCACAAATTAAAGATGATTTGCTAAATAACCAGAGATGAAATGAGGACTAACCTTCTCACACAATGAATGGTTAGAATTTGGAAAACGGTGGTCAATACAGACTCAATATTTCTTTTTGAAAAGAAGTTGGATAAATCCCTGTAAGAGAAAAATTGTAGGGATATGGGGATGACTAGGGAATGTGACAAACTGGCTTGGTCTTCGAAAAATTCAGTAGTCAATGGGCTGACCAGCCGCCATCCATGTTGCATTCATTTATAACTGCCCCCAGATCTTTCGAAGAGCAAAAACCCCAGGATAGCTGAGCTTACGGGAGTTAATGCAGAGATTGGGTGGCAGAGAGGAGTGGATGGATTGGGTGATTTTTAAAAATTCATTCATAGGATATAGGCGCCATTGACTAGGTCAGCATTTATTATCCATCTCTAGTTGCCCAGAGGGCAGTTGGGATTCAATCACATTGCTGTAGGTCTGGAGTTGCATGTAGGACAGACTATGTAAGGACGGCAGTTTCCTTCCCTAAAGGACATTAGTGAACCAGCTGGATTTTTTTTCCAGTCGACATCAGTTTCATGGTCATCATTAGTCTCTTAATTCCTGATATTTATTGAATTCAAGTTCCATCATCTGTCATGGCAGGATTCAAATTCAGGTCCTCAGAGCAATGTTTGGGCCTCTGGATTACTATTCTAGCAGTGATATCACTAGACCAATCTCCCACATCTCCACTTGTTGGGGGGATGGGAATATTTTTTGGCCTGGATATTTGCAGGGTCCTAAGGAGATTTGTTTTCTGGACAAATTGCTGAAAGCTCCCAGAAGGCCAATTTATCAACACCTCCTCCTTCATAGTCAAACTATGCCAGAAAATATAGTGATCTTACCAGCTCAGTCAAGGTAAGAGAAATCACTACCACCTTCCATAAGTGCATTGTATTGATCACGTTTGTCAGTTTTAGTGACATTGTGCTTCATGCTATGCTAAAGGACGTCAATAGCTCACTTGGAGCAGCATAAGGCTGAATTGATGTATTTGCTTTACACCTGTCCTAATTCAAATGTTTACCTACGAAAACCTTGCAAGTTATGCGATGGTTTCTTCCATGCAACTGATATTACACTCATAAATATGCTTATTTGCATCTGAGCTTATTGCATATCATAGAAACAAAATGTAACTCACAATTTACAAGAAGACAGAACATAATTTTTGAAGAGAGACGGAGAGCTGTGATAATTGACAACGTAGTATATCCCAAACCACTCACTCTGAGGAAGAACAGATGTACAAGATCCTCAGCAGAAAGGCAATGAGTATGTAAGAGAGAATTTGCAACTTGCAGGTTCATAATGAATATCAATTTCTAGATAATTTCACCTTATTTTGCATTGCAGCAAATTATTTCATAACCCTCCCTTTCCAATCTGTATACTGTAAGTTATATGTAGGCGAATTTGGGAGTCCTCATCCATGAATCATAAAGAGCTAGCATCCATGGTAACAAGGAAGGCAAATGTAATGTTGGCCTTTATTTCAAAGGGAATGGAATAAAAAAGTAGGGAAGTTTTGCTATAACTATATTAGTCAAATCACAGCTGGAATACTGTGAACAGGTTTGGACCACTTATCTCATGAAAGATGTGCTAGCATTGAAGGCAATCCAGAGAATGTTCATGAGGCTGATACCAGGTATGGAGGGACTTTCTTATGAAGAGCATTTGAATAGATTGGGCCTATACTGATTGGAATATAGAAGAATGAAAGGCAACCTTATTGAAACATAAAAGATTCTTAGAGGACTCGACAGGGTAGAAGCAGAACAGATGTTTCCACTTATGGGGGAGTCTCAGACCACAGGGCATAATCTCTGAGCAAAACGGTGGCACATTAAGACAGAGGTGAGAAGGAATTTCTTCTCTCAGAGTTGTGAATCTGTGGAATTCTTTACCACAGGCGGCTGTTGAGGCTGACTCGTTAAGTACATTCATGATAGAGATGGACAGATTTTAAATCAGATTGGGAAACAAGGGTTATGGGAAAAAGCAAGAAAGTTGAGTTTAGATTAGATTACTTACCGTGTGGAAACAGGCCCTTCGGCACAACAAGTCCACACCGACCCTCCGGAGCAAACCACCCAGACCCATTCCCCTACACCTAACACTACGGGCAATTTGGCATGGCCACTTCACCTAACCTGCACATCTTTGGACTGTGGGAGGAAACCGGAGCCCCCAGAGGAAACCCACGCAGACCCGGGTCGAATGTGTAAACTCCACACAGACAGTTGCCTGAGGCAGGAATTGAACCCGGTACCTTGATGCTACGAGGCAGCAGTACTAACCATTGAGCCACTATTCCACCCAGAGTTGAGGATTATCAGATCAACCATGAACTCATTGAATGGTGGAGTAGACCTAATGGGCTGAATGGCCTATTTCTGCACCTGTGTCTTATGGTCTTATGGTAAGTTCAGCCCATTAGGAAAACCGGTTTCTTTCCCAAACCATTGCTGAGAAGGAATTGAATAGCTCTAGAATATTTGATTATGAGCAATCGCTATTACTTAAAACATGGGTGTCCTCATTGTAAACTTTATGTTAAGAGTGAAAAATTTAGACTTTTAATTTTAATCTAAAGTGAATTAAAGGATATTTACTTTCAGTTTTCTTTATTGTACCTGGACTAGCTAGAAGTTTTTACAAATAAGGCTTAAGCTTTTGATGCAACTGAGAGGCTTTCTGAAACATGAAAACCCTGAGGTTATTCGGAAGGTAATTACTGAGGGGTGAGTCCTATGCTCCAAAGTAAACCTGGTAAGCATTGGCTTTAAAGGCATGAGTAAATGAGAAGAAAGTTGACAAGGAATCTGCAGAATCCACTATTCTGTGTTTAACCAAAGAACTCAGTTCTGCGTTTTGACAGAGAAGGAGAGAATGTGTGCTAGGAATTGGATTGAGCCAAGTAAATCCATAGTAGAAGATGCCCAGCTACACAGTGGATGTCAATGGAGTGTCTGCATGTGTCTGGCGGATTGAGGATTGAAGTCACTGTTAGCAATGTTTATACTTGGATGAGGAGGTTACCATGATGGGGAGATACTGTAGTTCTGAGCTGTGCAATACATATAGGACCTCTTCTCATGCATACTCAAGATTTGCATGTGCAGCAGAAAGGAGACTGTACTGTGTAGCATGAATCAATGTAAGGAGTTGTTGCCAGGAAGCAACTGTAGAAATGTTACAGCACAGAAAGAGGCCATTCAAATCATTGTATTAACTATGGCTGAATTAACTAGTTTACCCATTCTAATCTCGCTTACCAGCATCTTGTGTGAGGCCTTGCAGGTTACAACATTTCAGCTGCGGATCCAGGTTCCGTGTCAGCACAAGATCTGTTCTAGGAGTCTCCTGTCAGGAATCTGTCACATCATGCATTTTGTGCACTGGTGCCAAAGACAATACAATATTAAAAAGCACTAGGTACACACACTAAGATAGAATTTATTGCAACTCATTGGGGGTCTTGCACCCTTGAGAGTGAATAGAAACCCAAATTGCTTCCCGGGAAAGGCTTGTCATAAAAAGTGCAAGTAACTGGTCAGCAGTGAGTTTCTACAGGGTGGGACCTCAGGGGTAGATGTCCTACTTTGAGAACTGTTGATCAATCAGAGGGCTACCCATCCTAGAGAGCATCAGCAAGAGCACTGGCAGCTATCAGCATTGCACCTTCTAGAGTCCCAATATCACAAGAGACCGCAGGAAGCCATCTCCTGGGGTTGCTGATAACTACCACTTCCCCAGTCCCTCCCCTAGTAAGGTCCACCCTCTCGTTCATGGAGGGAATAAGGAAGCTATCTGTAATTCTGTCAATGTAGGGGGAAACTAAAAGCAGTCACAGATCAATGACATGAATGCGCCCAGTTGGAAACACAAGTCTGTCTTCTTCTCGCTGTTCCTCATCTAGCTGCCATCAATAACCTTCATGATGAGGCCCATTTGTACAGCCAACTGATATTGGATGCAACACATAACCATGAACCTTCCATGCCCAGTTCGACACTTATTCAGGACTCCCTTATATTGATCCAAGAATCCAAAGCACAACCTGCCAATGGTGCTTAATTATTGTTGCTTTAATGATCGCATTATACCCAGTGCTCAATTAGAGTCCTAGAATGCTGCATATGTATCATGAGCTGTGTTTGCCAAAGATAGTCTTGATCTATCAGGAATGTACTACAAAATTGATGGGGTCAGACAGTTCTGGCAGGGTGAACTGATTTAATATGAATATGGCAACTCCCTGGGAAATGAGCATTGACTTATAATGATATGGTGCACATCACCAATGATACCACCCTTATGAGGCTGGGATCCTTTCCTACTGGCACGTTACACAGTAATGAACATCTGGTGGAATCCATAGCCTTCATGAATACTGCAATACTCTGAAATTGCACTCAATTGCTGGAACCAGTTAGCCCTGAAAAAGTCAATGAATCCATCTGTTGGCATCTGATGGCAAACGTAACTACAAAATCAATTCAAAATCATGTCATTGATCTGTGACCACTTCTTAGTTTCCCCCTACATTGGCAGTACTAGAGATAGCTTCCTTACTCCCTCCACAAAGATATTATTCACAGGTCACAGGTGAGTGATGGCAGGAGAGGGTGGACCTTGATAGGGGAGGGGCTGGGGGAGTGGTAACTGGAATTTAACGTAAATGCAAGGGGTGGAATGATATTAATATCCATTGGTACTCTGGTTGCTGTGGGGAAACTAACTTGCAGACTGCTAGTACAAACCAAGTGATGTCTTCCTTGTCCAAAGTGAGCCTCTGTAGTCTTGGTTTCCAAGATATAGGTTTATTCTAGTAAAGGATTACCAGTGTATGGGTCCAGTGTGCCTTTAGTACTAAAGCAAAATACTGTGGATGCGAGACATCTGAACTAAAAACAAGAAATGCTGGAAATAATCACCAAAGGCACGAAGCATCTCTGCAGCGAGAAACATAGTTAACATTTAAGGCTGTTCATCTTTAATCAGAACTGCCTCATGCTAATTCTGTTTCTCTTTGTACAGACACTGCCAGAGCTGTGGAATATTTCCAACATTTTCTGTTTTATTGCCACATCCATTTGTTAGTTTCTGCCTCTTCCAAAAAGAAAACAGGTGCAGGGTAATTCCCAATAGGAAACCCATTGTTCCCTTCCCAAAATGGTGGGAAGAAAATGGCATGCAGTTTGAAGGCAGATGTTGAAGTATTGGCAACAGCAAAATAATTCATGTCTGGCATGGACAATGTAATGTAATCAGAACATAAAGTGGTTGGAAAATAAGGTTTTCTTGTAACTCAGTCTCTTCCTGCTGATGTAGTTTGTTGAAACAGAATCATATCTTGTAAGAAGTAGAAAGCTCTTATGGTCAGGTATTGATTTTGTAATCGTGAAGACTAGATTGTATATTCACATCCTTGGAATTTGAAAGCAGAATTAAGACTAAAATAAAGTCATAATTTTATAGATGCCTGTTGCAGAAGATCTGTAAAACTAATTGTATGCAGAACCGATAATTTTTAGTCATCCGGAATCCTGTAGTGTTCCAGCATAGTGTTCAGAATTCAGTTTCTATTTACTGTTACTTAGAACTCTTTTGAAATGGTTTCTTCTTCTTGTTTTTCCATGGCAACCTGCACAGCCAGTGATTGGGTGAGAGAAAGTCTCCATCCTCAGGGTATAATAAATTCATGATCTCTGACACTGTATTCCCTGGCATTTCTTCCTCTCCATGGGGCGCTCATCAATATAACATACCTCGCTGTGTGGGTGTCTCGCATTGTAACATATCTTTCATTGTAGTATGTCCTTTCTTCAATAAGTTGATCACTGCAATGTGTCCACCTTTGTATGATGTCAATCACTGTACATGCACTAACCTGCAGGATGTCTGTCACTCTGTGTGCATGCTTTCAGAGTGTCTGTCTTTGTACCTCAGTTTTCTCTGCAGCATTTCTATCAATGTAACATACTCCCCTTCACAAAGTGTTGGTATCATTGCAGAGTTGCTCTGTAGAATGCCTTTCAATGAGGACACCCCTGTTTGTACAATATCCGCTACTGTAAAGTAAGCAGCAAATGCTGGAAATACACAAACAATCAGTAAGTATTCAAAGTTTGTGAGAAGATTTGTAGCTCGGGTGCTCGTTGCTGTGGTTCTGTTCGCCGAGCTGGAAGTTTTTGTTGCAAACGTTTCGTCCCCTGTCTAGGTGACATCCTCAGTGCTTGGGAGCCTCCTGTGAAGCGCTTCTGTGGTGTTTCCTCCGGCATTTATAGTGGCCTGTCCCTGTCGCTTCCGGTTGTCAGTTTCAGCTGTCCGCTGTAGTGGCCGGTATATTGTGTCCAGGTCTATGTGTTTGTTTCCATCAATAAACACATAGACCTGGACCCAATATACCGGCCACTACAGCGGACAGCTGAAACTGACAACCGGAAGCGGCAGGGAAAGGCCACTATAAATGCCGGAGGAAACACCACAGAAGCGCTTCACAGGAGGCTCCCAAGCACTGAGGATGTCACCTAGACAGGGGACGAAACGTTTGCAACAAAAACTTCCAGCTCGGCGAACAGAACCACAGCAATCAGTAAGTATTTGTCAAAGAGGAAACATAATATATGATAGGTAAAAACAATGACTGCAGATGCTGGAAAGTAGATTCTGGATTAATGGTGCTGGAAAAGCACAGTAATATTGATTTTACTGCTGCTCGGATGCTGCCTGAACTGCTGTGCTTTACCAGCACCACTAATCCAGAACATAATATACGATGTCTTGGGTATGTAATGCCTTCTCTCTGTAAGAGATAAGATATTGGGTGGAATCTTATCAGTGTCTGAGATATGTCGGCTATGGCAAGATATGTGGCAGAAGCAGGCAGCAAGTGTGATGAGGCCCACCTCCACATTGGGATCACCTTCCACTGTCATTTAGACTTTTTGCAAGTGGCTTAGTGAGATTCTCACTAGACGTGTTGACAATTGAGGGTGCTTATTGCTTTTTGTTTGCAGTCATACCACTCACTCACTCTGAGCCTACCTGGTTAATCACGGTACCCCACCTTGCCTTTTTGCACCTTTGCCCTCAGCCAGAGACGCTAAACTCATATTACTTCTGCCTTGCCTTGCCGTTTAATGCACAAAGAAAGGCAGGAGGCTTCCCTTGGTTGTTAGCAGGACTCATTTAAGTCAAAGGGGATAGTCTTCGTTGATCTCAGTTCAGGCCTAACTCACTACGGTCAGATTCTATCCAGATAAGGGGTGAGGAGCTGAATAATGGGCAGCACACCACCCGTCTCAATGCTCAATAGCAGCAGTGTGTACCATCTAGAAGATGCAGAAATTCACGAAGGCTCGTTTGACAGCACCTTCCAATCTGATGACCACTTCCATCTTAAAGGCCAAGAGTAGAGATACATATAATTGGCCCTTCAAGGCACTCACCATCTGACTTGGCAATGTATTGCCGTTCCTTCAGTGTTGTTGGATTAAAATAATTGTAGGTGTATCTACACCAAATAGACTGCAGCAATTCAAGAAGGCAGCTCCCAACTACCTTCTCAAGTGCAATAGGGGTAGGAATAAAGTTGGCCCAGCCAGCGACATCCACATCCCTCGTGTGAATAAAAAAACACTTCTGCTAACGGAGTGGGGAAAGTCAGTGTCCTGCTTCCTACATTATTGGGTATTCTTTTAGATGGCTGAGGCTGCTGTAACGCAGGTGGCAATCTCAGGGCAGGCTGCCTACATACAATTGTTTTGATAGGTTTGTGTCAACTATTGCAAGGTACCTCTTGCAATCACATTTCAAGATAAATTGGAAACTGCAGTGCTGGTGATCTTGTCACTGTGTGAAATAGAAACCCCCACAGGTTGTATTCCAGTTACTGATATGGCAGACACTGTCAGTAGTATAAATCATTGTTCATGGATCTCAGTCTTTGTCCATGGAACAACTTGCAGTAGAAAGACAAGAGAATTACAGGAATAGTAGTCATTGTTCATGGCAAAAACTAAGCATCAATTGTCGGAAACAGAGTGGAATTGAATCAGTGTTAGCAGAGAAATCAGACAAATCAAGCTGTGGTACACAGAATGATTCTAATCATTGTGGGTGGAACAATATGCAGGTGGTCCTCAAGATAAAAGTTGTGAAGATCCCATGGCATTTGTGTGTAAACAAACTCTCATTCTGCCTCCTCATTTACAAAGAACAAAGAAAATTTACAGCCCAGGAACAGATCCTTCGGCCCTTCAAGCCTGAGCTGATCCAAATGTACTGTCTAAACCTGTCGGTCAATTCCTAACCATTTGTATCCCTCTGCTCCCCACCTACTCATGCATCTGTCCAGACGCATCTTAAATGCATCTACGGTGCCACATATTCCAACAGTTCCAAAAGCAATATAGATAGGGAGCTGGATTTTCTTCTTTAACTCATTCATGTGGGCATTGCTGGCTGAGTGAACACTTATTACCCATTCCTAATTACCCAAAGAGTAGTTCTCAGTTAATAATATTGTGTGCTTGGATTTTACATGTAGACCAGGTCAGGTCAGTTAAGGATGGCAGATTTCTTTTTGAAAAGGGTATTAGTAAACTGGATAGATTTTTATGACCGTAGTTACATGCTGCTGTTAGGTTACCTTCGCATTTCAGATTTTAAAAAAAATTGAATTCAAATTTCATCAGCTGCTATGGCAGATTTTGAACCATAAGTCCAGTTCATTAACTCAGGGCCATTGTCACATCTCCACCACCTCCCCACATCTTCTCCTGGCCAGACAGTGGCTACGGGTGCCACAAGTTGAAAAAATGTTTGTGGCAATTCATAAGGTACAGACTGTGGCTACGGGTATTTCACCTCTGCACCTTTTGTATTTGCTGGCACCTTGCTACTGATTGGATCGTAGTATGTTAAAGAGAGCTGATTGTGAAAAATGTTGGAGATTTGTTCAGATATAGATGGGAATTAAGGATGCTCTGTATTTTGAAAGCCTTATTTTGGAAAGTGTCACTGCGAGTCACACAATGCTGTTGCAGCTCAGGGTGTGTTATATAGAAAATTGACAGATTTACAAGCATAACTGGAAGGAGGCCAACCAATAAATTACAGCCCAGGTACTGTTCACAACCCCAGTGTCTAGCTTATCACATGGCATCTTGCATTAGTAAAGGTTTAATCCTACCAATAACCAGGTACTTGACACAACAAATGAAGAAACAGGAGATAAAGGGGAGAATTTTAAAACCAACTCTGCAATGCTCAAAATACACGGGTGCTGTGGGCAAATCTGCTCCCAATAGTTCTGGGAAACTTCGCTCATGGTGATAGAATAGTCATCAGAATGTTGCCCCCATAAATAGAATGGAAGCAAATAGCGAGGAACAGTTTCTCCACTTGTGAACCTCTCAACAACAAAAGTGCCACTGACGTGGTCTGTGATTGGAGGAACAGCAGACAGATCGGAATAGATTTTGGGAGTGCAGGAGATTCCAAGAAGGAGTGGGGAGATGGAGGCTTCAGTGAGCATTGGGGAGGAAGAGGTAGGTTATAAGTGAGGGAGATGGATGCTGCAAAAGAGAGGGAACGATTTAATACCTGTCAACAAAGAAATACTGAGCCAACTGGGATCCAGGAAAAATAATCATTGAAATAATGAATTCCTTGCAAATGAAAGTGGAATCTCGAGTTTAGGTCTGTGTATTACTAAAAAAAAAGTAATTGCCTCTGGATTACTACCTGAGCCATGAGTTAATTGGCGTAGGAAAAGTTTGACTTTCTTTCAGTTGCCTTCTTTTTATTTTGTTCTAAGTTAATGCGAATGGTGCTAATGTACGAGTTTCACCATATTTTGTATTGAATGCACGGGACAATAAAGGATAGTCATTCATTTAGTGTAAACAAGATTAAAGAGGTAAAGATGTGGCTGAAAGATTGGTGTCGGAGAAATGGATTTGAATTCATGGGGCATTGGCACAGGTACTGGGGAAGGAGAGAACTGTTCTGATGGGATGGGCTCCACCTGAATCATGCTGGGACCAGAGGCCTGGTGAATTGCATTACTAGTGCTGTGGATAGGGCTTTAAACTAAATAGCTGGGGATGGGGTGGGGGGTGAAGTTGGCTCAGTTGCATGGAAAATTATGGAAAATGTTAACAGTATGGAGGGTTCTGTAGATGTTATTAAAGTTTCCCGAACAAGTAATAGGACAGAGAGTATGGAAAAGCCTCACATAGGGAGGATTAAGTACCCCAGATGCTCTTAAAGATGCCCCAAAGGAATGTGCGAGTAGAACTGAAGATCCTTGTGTGTACCAGCCTGGGTTTGGGTGTTATTGTGCTGTTAAGATTGTAAGCACGGACCCTCCCTTACTCTGAGAGCTAGAAATCAGCTAGATAGTAGCCAGAGAAAAGGACAACAGGACAACAAGATGATTCTGTCTTATCCTGGATGATGGAATTTGATCACACTAGAAAGGAATCAGAAGTACAGAATTCCAACCAATCTACAAAATTAAGGATTGTGGACTTAATAGTGCAACTTCCAATTTCAAAGCTATCAGTAACCTCCAATGCAATAGCTGTGATGTTCAGCTATCTGCTGTTCAGGAACAATTGAGAGATTGAACCATGTAGCTGGCATCTTTTTGGAGTTGGCTCTTATTTATGTTCTGTGTATGTGCATTGTATTGCTAATTCTTCTCGTTTTTATTTTTAGTAAAGGTACTTCTATTAATTTAAGACAGTCTGGGTGAAGTTAATGTGGAAGAAAGGCATCCACAAGGAAAGGGATCTGTTTTTAAATTATCCTTATTCCAACCAACTGAGGGATGGTTGAATAAAAAAAGTAGAGCCAGTTTATCCCTCCCCATTCAGGGGATCAACAGTTTGGGGTACTCCGCCTGGAACCATAACAAATTGTCAGATAGCCTGGGGTCTGGCTGGAACTGCTTCCAAAGTTGGAGACACTCCAATGTGAGTCTGGAGTCTAAAGTCTTCACGCTTGTGACAATCCCTTCAGGTCTCTGTGTTCTCACATTTCAAAACAGTTTCAGCACCCATTGGCTCTGACAACACTCGTCCTGGCTTTGGGAGGTAGATACTGATGGATTATTCCAATGCATCCTGGGAGTTGACACGGACTGGACCCATTCCTGAGTTCTCCACAGGTTGAAATTGAATAATAGGAGAATCTGATTGAGAACACAACGATTCCCTAATCTGATATCACCTACATCACAGTTCCCTCACTCTGACCTTCCTTTTCATTCCCTTCCTCTGATCCAGTGTTTGTTTTTCTGCCTATCGATATTTTATTTTTCTTAGCTTTTTCTGAATCATTCCATATTTCTTCTCCCTTGTTCCCTTTACACTCACCTATCTACATTTCTAGCATTCTGTCTTCAGCTGACCTGTAGGACATACAGCCTGACAATGGAGTTAACCATTTATCAAATATATTAATCATATATTAAAAATAATTACTGTCATAATGACAGAACTAATTATTTTACATGGTGGAAGTATAATTACTGTTGTATTTGTAATATTGTTAATATGAAATTTAAGACACTAAATTGAAATATATGGAAAAAAATTAAAAGAACATTCTCCATGTTGAAACATATAATAAAGATAAAAATATGCATGATGGAAGGAAGTTCTTTGAAATAGTAAGCTTTCATTAATTATGACATGTCTGGAATATAATTTTATTTTAATAACGTTTCATTGATAAGAAGTAACACTGTCATATGGGAAGACAGAAAATCAATATTGAAGTAAAAATCCTTTACAATGTAATCATTAAAAAGACATAATTTCAATAACTATGTTACAAAATTGTTAAAATAATTTTTAAAGAAAAGCAATTTTATATTCAGATTATAAAATGATTGATGTTTTTATATAGCACAAGCAGCCCTTTTAAATTATGAAACAGTCATATGTGAGGGTCATGGTGCAGAAATATTGAACACAGTGAGGGTTAGAATGGTCATTATTGTAAAGGAAATGGCATTATTTTACACTGGATAAAGCACTAAATTATCAAATATGATAAGACCATTAAATTCATTATATGTTAGCTTGGTATGGAAATATCCTGCCTTTTTTAATCAGGAATCCAGAGATATAGATTTATGATCCAGAGATCTGAGTTCAAATCTCATCAAGAAAATGGAGGAACTTCAATGTAGTCAATAAAATCTATTTAGAACTGGGACATGGAATTACTTTCTGGTTAAAACTGATGATCTACATATATTCATTAGGGAAGTAAATTTGTCATTCTAAACCTACAAAAGTGCTGTTGACTCTTCACTGTCCAATGAAATAGCTAAGCAAGACATTTACTCATCAAACCATGATGATAAAGAACAATAAAAGAAATGGAACTGTTCAACATCCTGGGCATGACTAAGGCACACTCAACCCAGTCAAAGTCCATAAACAGGAAGGGAATTGGACCAAAATTGAGGCAGCTGCCCACAGGTTAGTCAATAGTTATATGCATAGAGTTGTCATTGTCATTTGCCAACTGAGACTGATATCAAACCAGCTCTATTCCTCAAACTAAATCAATCCAGCTCTCCACCTATTATCCATCCTTAAAATAATCTGATGGCACCACAACTTCACACTTCAATCTAATTTTAGTTGAACCCCATTAGTCAATTGGACAGGATGCTTATCAAACTTGATTTAGTTCAGTTTCAAGTTCAAAATGTACAAACTTATGTTGCTCGATGGGAGATTGAAACTTGGATTCATTTTTAGTTAAAGCAAAATGAAAGCTACCCTCAGACCCAGGAGTACTTCTTTTGGCTGAAGTGTTACATATAAGGCAAATTTGAGCTTTCAACTTAACTTTACCTTCATCACTACAAGTCCACAGTCACTCCACCAGGGCTTGACAGATTTTTCTTATTCACTTGTAGGATGTGTGCATAGCTGGCTGAGACAGCATTTATTGCCCCTCCCTAGTTGCCCTTGTGAAGATGATGGTGAGCTATCTGTTTGAATTACTGCATTTCATGTGCTGTCGGTAGACTCACATCGGCAGAATTTCAGGATTTTGATAAGGGTGACACTGAAGGAATGTCAAAATATTATCCAAATCAGGACAACATTGGCTTGTAGCAAAAGTTGAAGGTGGTGTTGTTCCCATGTATCTGCTCTCCTTTATTCTTCTAGATGGTCATGGTCATGAGTTTGGAAGATACTGTTTAAGGAGCCTTGGTGAATTTCTGCATCTTTTCAGTGGTACTCATTGCTGGTAGAGAGGGTTGGTGATAGAGAGAGCGGATGTTTATGAATGCCTCCATTAGGGAAATACATTTGCCATCCTTACCCATTTTGTTATTCTAGACTCACAAAAATACTGTTGTCTCTTCATGGTCCATTGAAATGTCTCATCAAATCAAGTGGGCCATTGTAACCTTGATAGTGTCAAGTTTCTTGAGTGTTGTTGGAGCTGCACTCATCCAGGCAATTGGGGAATATTTCATCACTCACCTGATTTGTACCTTCTAGATGGTGGACAGGCATTGGGAAGTCAGGAGGTGAGTATACCTTGTATCCACTGTATCTATAAGGCCAGTCCAGACCAGGTTCTGGTCAATGGTAACACCAAGGATTTTCCAAGTGGGTGATTCAGTGAGTGTAACGTCATTGAATGTCAAGAGGTAATAGTTAGATTGTCTCTTATTGGCGATGGTCATAGCCTGGCATCTGTGTGATGTGAATGTTACTTGCTACTTTTCAACTCCAGCCTGGATATTGTTCAGGTCTTGATGCATTTGGAGCTGGATTGCTTCAGTATCTGAGGAATCACGAATGGTGTTGAACATTGTGTAATCATCAGTGAACATCCCCACTATGAAGAGAAGGTCATTGATGGAGCGGCTGAAGATGGTTAGGCCTAGGACACTACCCTGAGGAACTCCTGCAGAGATGAAGTGGAGCTGAGATGACTGACTTCCAACAACCTCAACCATCTTCCTATTTGCCAGGTACGACTCCAACCAGCAGAGAGTTTACCCCTCTGATACCTATTAATTCCAGTTTTTTTTAGGGCTGTTTGATTCCACACTCAGTTAAATGCAGCGTTATTGTCAAAGCTTTCATTCTTCCCTCACCTCTGGAAAACAGCTCTTTTGTCTATCTTTGAACCAAAGCTGTAATTAGGTCAGGAGTTCAGTGGCCTAGTAGAACCCAAACTAGGCATCACTGAGCAGGTGCTGCTTGACAGCACTATTAATGACACTTCCTGTAACTTTACTGATGATCTAGAGGA
>NC_057734.1:20828207-20866795 GCF_004010195.1 Chiloscyllium plagiosum | reverse complement strand
CCTAATCCACCCAGCCTGCACATCCCTGATCACGATAGACAATTTAGCTTGTCCAATCCAACTACCCTCCACATCTTTAGACTGTGGGAGGAAACCAGAGCACCCGGAGAAAACCTGCACAGACACGGGCAGAACGTCTGTGTGGAGTTTGCACAGTCGCCCGAGGGTGGAATTAAACGTGGGTCCCTGGCGCTGTCAGGCTAACCTCTAAGCGATCCATTCCACTTCTGTCCATTAATGCTGTTGAAGGCCCTTCAGACCTGCAGAAATCCTGAATTTCCACACTTGTTTTCAAATGCAAATCGTTGCCAAGGAAAAGCAGTGCCCTGAACCAGCTTATTTAGGTTGGTTCATGTGACCTGTGGCAAAGTTTCACTTCAGTCCATTCTGTCTGATTGGAGTCAAGACTGCAGTAATGGGTAAAAACCCCCCAATAAAACATAGTGTCAGTGTTGGACACACGTTGCCTACTTTGTATAGTAATGCTTACCAAAGACACAAAGAAAATAATGAATCCTTGGACTGTAACCAGGAGAAGGCTGTTTTCAGAAAAAGGTTTAATTTTTACTTCCTTCTGGCATTAACAGGTCATCCAAAAGTTAATATAAAATCTAAAGAATGATCAATGGTTGGGAAGGAGTCTCAGGTAAAAATGCTGAATAATTTAAAATCTAAGAATTGGGTTTGTGGACTCTGCACCACCAGCTAAAGCGTTGAAACAAAGATGACATCAACATTGAATTTCAAGGGGTTTTTAGTGCATTCCCCTCTGGTGGGTAATTCTAGTGGTGCCAAGATTAGTTAATTTTGTGAGCCTTCTCCTGAACACTACAAGTCAGGAGGAATTAATATCAAGGTCCAGTGGATCAATATTGGCTCCTATGCCAGAAACTGAAAACTGTGGCATTTTGGCCCTGGTGTGTCAGAATGCAGCAATTGAAGGGATCTGTAAACACAGAACTGTGACCAGCAGTGCCTAATGGTTGAGGCCCCAGACCATAATATATAATTAGATATTTGTAAAGCAGAAAAGGTCAGGATCTAGCCAACCATGGATGAAAATAGTGTGCTTTAAATAGATTCTCAAGAAAGTGTATTTACAATTGTGAAGCTACTCAATGAATATGATACATATATTAACAGCATGTTTGAATGTGTATGAACAGCAATGGTAGGCCACAGCTCCTCAAGACTGATCCATCATTTAGTAAGATCATCGCTGATCTGATTGTAACCTGAAATCTATATCCATGCCTACTTCTGACAACTTCTCATTCACCTACACCCTCAACCACTTAGAGTCATAGAGATGTACAGCATGGAATCAGACCCTTCGGCCCAACTCGTCCATGCCAACCAGATATCCCAACCCAATCTAGTCCCACTTGTCAGCACCCGGCCCATAACCCTCCAAACCCTTCCTATTCATAGACCCATCCAGATGCCTTTTAAATGTTGTAATTGAAACAACCTCCACCACTTCCTCTGGCAGCTCATTCCATACATGTACCACTCTCTGCGTGAAAATGTTGCCCCTTAGTCCTCTTTTATATCTTTCCCCTCTCACCCTAAACTTATGCTCTCCAGTTCTGGACTCCCCCACCACCAGGGAAAAGACTTTGTCTATTTATCATATCCATGCCCCTCATGATTTTATAAACCTCCACAAGGTCACTCCTCAGCCTCCAACGCTCCAGGGAAAACAGCCCCAGACTATTCAACTTCTCTGTATAGCTCAAATCCTCCAACCCTGGCAATATTCTTGTAAATCATTTTTGAACCCTTTCAAGTTTCACAACATCCTTCTGATATGAAGGAGACCAGAATTCCACACAACATTCCAAAAGTAGCCTAACCAATGTCCTGTACAGCTGCAACATGACCTCCCAACTCGTATACTCAATGCTCTGACCAATAAAATAAAGCAAACGCCTTCTTCACTATCCTATCTACCTGCGACTCCACTCTCAAGGAGCTACGAACCTGCACTCCAAGGTCTCTTTGTTCAGCAACACTCCCTGGACCTTAACATTAAGTGCATAAGTTCTGCTAAGATTTGCTTTCCTAAATTGCAGCACCTCGCATTTATCTGAATTAAACTCCATCTGCCACTATTCAGCCTATTGGCCCATCTGATCAAGATCCCGTTGTAATCTGAGGCAATCTTCTTCACTGTCCACTACACCTCCAATTTTGGTGTCATCTGAAACTTACTAGCTATACCTCCTATTTTTATATCCAAATCATTTACATAAATGACAAAAAGTAGTGGACATAGCACTGATCCTTGTGGCACTCCACTGGTCACAGACCTCCAGTCTGAAAAACAACACTCCACCACCACCATCTGTCATCTACCTTTGAGCCAATTCTGTATCCAAATGGCTAGTTCCCCCTGTATTCCATGAGATCTAACCTTGCTAATCAGTCTCTCATGGGGAACCTTGTCGAATGCCTTACTGAAGTCCACATAGATCACATCTACCGCCTCTGCCCTCATCAATCGTCTTTGTTACTTTTTCAAAAAACTCAATCAAGTTTGTGAGACATGATTTCCCACACACAAAGCCATGTTGACTATCCCTAATCAGTCCTTGCCTTTCCAAATACATGTAATCCCGTCCCTCAGGATTTCCTCCAACAACTTGCCCACCACCGACGTCAGGCTCACCGGTCTATAATTCCCTGGCTTGTCCTTACCATCTTTCTTAAATAATGGAACCACGTTAGCCAACCTCCAGTCTTCTGGCACCTCACCTGTGACTATTGATGATAAAAATATCTCAGCAAAGATCCCTGGAATCACTTCCCTAGCTTCCCACAGAGTTCTAGGGTACATCTGATCAGGTCCTGGGGATTTATCCACCTTAATGAGTTTCAAGACATCCAGCACTTCATCCTCTGAAATATGGACATTTTTCAAGATGTCACCATCTATTTCCCTACATTCTATATCTTCCATGTCCTTCTCCACAGTAAACACTGATGCAAAATACTCATTTAATATCTCCCCCATCTCCTGTGGCTTCACACAAAGGGTGATCTTTGAGGGGCCCTATTTTCTACCTCATTACCCTTTTGTCCTTAATGTATTTGTAAAAACCCTTTGGATTCTACTTAAACCTATTTGCCAAAGCTATCTCATGTCCCCTTTTTGCCCTCCTGATTTCTTTCTTAAGTACACTCATACTGCCTTTATACTCTAATGATTCACTCGATCTATCCTGTCTATACCTGACGTACGCTTCCTTTTCTTTCTTAACCAAACCCTCAATTGCTCTAGTCATCCAGCATTCTTTACAGTTACCAGTCTTTCCTTTCACCCTGACAGGAATATACTCTCTCTAGACTCCTGTTATCTCATTTCTGAAGGCTTCCCATTTTCCATTTATCTGCGAACATCTGCCCCCAATCAGCTTTTGAAAGTTCTTGCCTAATACCATCAAAATTAGCCTTCCTCCAATTTAGAACTTCAACTTTTTTGTCTGGTCTATCCTTTTCCATAACTATTTTAAAACTAATAGAATTATGATCGCTGGCCCCAAAGTACTGCCCCACTGACACCTCAGTCACCCGCCCTGCCTCATTTCCCAAGAGTAGGTCAAGTTTTGCACCTTCTCTAGTAGGTACATCCACATACTGAATCAGAAAATTGTCTTGTAACACTTAACAAATTCCTCTCCATCTAAACCTTTAACACTATGGCAGTCCCAGTCTATGTTTGGAAAGTTAAAATCCCCTACCATAACTACCCTATTATTCTTACAGATAGCTGAGATCTCCTTGCAAGTTTGTTTCTCAATTTCCCTCTGACAATTGGGGGGTTTATAATACAATCCCAATAAGGTGATCATCCCTTTCTTATTTCTCAGTTCCACCCAAATAACTTCCCTGGATGTATTTCCGGGAATATCTTCCCTCAGCACAACTGTAATGCTATCCATTATCAAAATTGCCACTCCCCCTCCTCTCTTGCCTCCCTTTCTATCCTTCCTGTAGCATTTGTATCCTGGAACATCAAGCTGCCAGTCCTGCCCATCCCTGAGCCATGTTTCCGTAATTGCTATGATATCCCAGTCCCATGTTCCTAACCATGCCCTGAGTTCATCTGCCTTCCCTGTTAGGCCCCTTGCATTGAAATAAATGCAGTTTAATTTAATATGAAGATTGGATTTGGTCTCTACAAGGACTGTGCAGTGTGCACAATTGTTGATACTGATGCATTTTGACAGGTAGATTGGTGAGGATAATGTCAACTATGTTTTTCCGTCTTGTTGGTTCCCTCACTGTCTGCTGCAGACCCAGTCTTGCAGCTACGTCCTTTAGGACCTGACCAGCTCGATCAGCAGTACTGCTGCTGAGCCACTCTTGGTGGTGAGTATTAAAATCCCCCACCCAGAGTATATTCTGTATCCTTGCTATTATAAAAGTTAACGTACTCACTGTTGTAAAAGTTATGACATTAAATTATTATGCACTGGATCTAGCACTAAACTATTAAATACAGGCTTAGACAGTAAATTCCTTTATATTATTTTTAAATTATTTATTTCTGTGATGCATTCAAATTTGAAATAGAGACTGGGCCCAAGCTGAAAGGAAAAGTCTGTTGAAAGAGAGAGGCAGCTGTTGCCATTACATCCTGAAGACCTTCTTGAACTTACCAAAAGGAGTAACAAGCAGACAAACTTATGATCATAGCCTTACCCAAGATTAGTCATGTGATCGCTGCCTATTGGCAATGCAGTGGGGATGATTCATGGTAGTGAAGAAGTTTTGATCTCCCATTGTTAACGCTATCAAAAGGCCACTGAAATCTGATGGGAGAATCTTCAGCACCCTTTTGCACAATGGATTTTGGTATGTCAACTTTGTCTCTGACAGCTTCTGCAGATGAGATGGTGGTGCTTATTGTCCTTATTTTTCCTGATTTTCCAATAAAATTTGATTGGTAATATTCTGCAGGAACGAACCAGATATGTCCCCTGTTCATCCAAGTCAGAGGATTTTAGAAACTTGCCTCTCTTTTAAGTCACATGACCTTTGCAGACATTTTAAAATATAGTCAGAAGTCACATGATACCAGATTATAGTTCAACTGGTTTATTTGCAATTACAAGCTTTTTTCTTTTGTAAGGTGAAGTGAAGGGAAGCACACAAACACAGAATTTATAGGCAGAGGGATCAAAAGATAGTATAAATGGTGTGAGTGGAGTGTCGACGGGCTGAATAACGAGTTTCTTCAGGTGACCAAAAGCGTCAGATGGTGGGAGTAAAGTGTCAACAACTGAATAGTAAGTGAAGGGATGACCTATGATCCAATTAATTGAGGCAGACAGATAAATATAAAAAGTTAAAAATAGGATGGTGCTGGAGACACACCAAATGGCTGGAATAACATAATAAGTATAAGAGTTGCATGCCGATGGCCTAACCAAAGTAACAAGTAAATCTAAAACTGTACAAACTAATTAAGGTAGAGAGATCATAACAAGTTATCAAGGTGATGGTGTTGAAACAGAGCGGTAAGGAGGCTTTTAAACATACAGAACAGTATGATGAGGTTACATGTAATGCGACATGAACCCAAGATCACGGTTGACGCTGTCTTAGTTGGTACGGAACTTGGCTATCAGTTTCTGCTTGGTGATTCTGCATTGTGCACAGGACTGAAGTAATATAGAACATCATCAAAGAGAGTCTAAACTATTTGGAAATTTTTGTCATGGTGCAATTGATTAATATATGTGCAACACTAAAATTATATGAAACGTACTAAGTAGAGCTAATTTAACCAGTGAATTAACACCCAAATAATGCATTTTATATTGGAGGTGTCTGTTAACACTGAATTTCTGCAAAGAGCTGAATCTAGTTGTTGTTAGTAAACAGCTGGGTGGCTTTAGTTCCAGAGAAAAGAGAAAAAATTAGCAATCCATGACATAGAATGATAGTGATAAACATGGATTCAACACTGCACTTTAAACATTTCCAAACTTTTACAGAGCAATCATGTCAGTATTAGATTGTTTATTGCACATTGTGCATTTGAAGAGTTAATTTGCTTTTGAAACACAGACATTGTGTACAAGATGAAATTGAACAAAATAAAGCACCTGGTGCAACCATAGACCAGGAGTCTGGAGACAATAGTGGCTGAGGTTTGATGAAATAATGACCATTTGGCTAACTTTTGGAGCATAACAAGCAAAGCTAGGCAACTTCTGGTGTTTCTACATACACAATTGAATTGTCCCTCCATCGGGTGCAATGTTACTGTTCTTGCTGATAGACTTACCATTGAACTCGGTACACTGGCGTGAACCTGATAGGAGTCAATGGCCAAGTGATATATTCACTGGACCGTTAATTCAGAGACCCCCAGGTAATATTCTGGGGACCTGGGGTTCAAATCCCATCACACCACTTGGTGGAATTTGACTTCAATAAATATCTGGAATTAAGAGTCTAATGATGACCATGAATCCATGGAAAAACCCAGCTGGCTAACTTATGCCCTTTAGGGAAGGAAACTGCCATCCCTACCTGGTCTGGCTTACATGTCACTCTAGACTCACAGCAATGTGGTTGACTCTTAACTGCCCTCTGGGCAATAAACGCTAGCTTGGCCAGCGGTACCCTCATACTGGAATTAATGAATGAAAAAAAAACTGTTCTGCATTCAAAATGTCTGCACATTTGGATTTAATCTATTTAGGAATATGTCATAATTAGTGCTGAACATCTTCTGCAGTATTTTCAAAAGATTGATAAAGTATTTTATTAATGTGGAGTCTCATCCCTCAGAAGAAAGTCATCAACGATTTGAGTCTAGTGACCCTTCATTCAGGATTCAGATTTCTGATGAAGGATCATTGGACCCAAAATGTTGACTCTGCTTTTTCTCCACAGATGCTGCCAGACCTGCTGAGTTTCCCCAGCAATTTTTGTTTCAGCTTTTAACATATCAGTTAAATTGATTTTGGCAATATCAATTCCAGACAAAGCCTTAAACTCGCTCTCGTTCAACTCTGAACAATTCTAGACACTTGTAAAAATCGCCAGTCCTCAAATTATAGTTCAACAGTAAACAGATAGGACTGATATCATAGTTGATTCATTTGGAATGACAACAGAAACTCAATGGATGTTAGACAGTTATAAAATGAGTCACGCTGACCTTCCATTGTATTGTGATTGTTAGTCTTCTCAGACACCAATTTCTTGGCAGTCTCAAATTCTTCATTGGATGAAAGACCACAACACAGGTCCAATGCACAACCTGTTTTCGAAGCAGGCCTACGGACACACAAGCGGTCATACAGTAAAGAGAACTATGATTGTGACTTGCATGTAAAATTAGGCTGTGTTTGTGGCCAATGCCACTGTTAGGAATGCGCATATGCAACATCAGAGTGTTGCTTTTAAAAGGTTAAAAATCACACAACACCAGGTTATAGTCCAACAGGTTTAATTGGAAGCACACTAGCTTTTGGAGCGACGCTCCTTCATCAGGTGATTGTGGAGGGCTCGATCGTAACACAGAATTTATAGCAAAAATTTGCAGTGTGATGTAACTGAAATTGTACATTGAAAAATTGATTGTCTGTTAAGCCGTTCATCTGTGAGAATACAGTGATAGTTTCACTTCTTTCATGTGTAAATCACAAAACCCTTTTTTTTAAAGTTGCATTCTCGGGTTAGCTGTTAACAATGGTGATAGCGAGACAATATGTTGAAGGTGTTAGCCCCCTGTGTTCTCTGTCTGTGACCTGATGTTTAGATTGATTCTAATCTAAAAAGTGAGATAACAGAGTTTTACATAAATTCATGCAGTTTTTGAGCTCAGCGTTCTACATGAATGTATGCAGTTTTTGAGCAAAGTGCAATGTAACTCTGCAAGTACAAATTCACCACATAAAATATATGTGTGCATGTGGGTCTTTCTCTGTATGTGTGTGTGTGTCTGTCTGGGTGGGGATTGTGAGTGTGAGAAAGTGTGTGTGTAGTGAGTACAGAGTGTCTTAACTCTGCGAGGGGGTGCATGTTTGAGTGTGGGAGTGTGTGTGTCTATAAGGGTGTGTGTGGGTGTCTGTGTGTGCGTCTGTGTGTACCTGTGTCCATGTGTATGTGAGAGTGTATGTGTAGGAATACCTGTGTGTGTGCGTAGTGCAATGGTGATCACCTGTAATGTGACATGAACTCAAGGTCCCGGTTGAGGCCCTCCCTATGGGTACCGAACTTAGCTATCAGCCTCTGCTCGGCCACTTTCCTCTGCTGCCTGTCCCAAAGTCCACCTTGGAGGATGGTCACCCGAAGGTTCGAGGCTGAATGTCCTGGACCACTGCAGTGTTCCCCAACTGGGAGGGAATCCTCCTGTCTGTTGATTGTTGTGCGGTGCCCATTCATCCATTGTCGTAGCCTTTGTTCGGTTTCCCCAATGTACCATGCCTCCGGGCATCCTTGCCTGCAACGTATAAGATAGATAACGTTGGCTGAGTCACATGAGTACCTGCCATGTACAAGCACACCCTGCAACAAAGTACAGTGTAATGGAAATAAATTTAACTAAAACCACCAGGGTCAAACAAACACAAATACACTTGGGAGGAGCCCTTGGAAAATATCCATCAAAGTGTTAACTGTATTTGGAATTTTGTACAGATCACTTTTGCCATGTTTTAATAGACAGATTATACTTTACTGTCATTGTCCAGTTTTGATTTGCCTTTTTAGTTGAAATTATGCTGAAATTTGTTGAATTGTAATGTGTTGTTCATCAGCTTTTTTACCATCTTGATGCACTTGCAATTTGCAAAATTTTTTAATGACCATCAAATCTCCCAGCAATTGTAGCAATGGAGTTGTGAGTGCATTTGTGCAAGCACAGAAAGATCACGATGGCCATCTTTTATTGCGTTGGTCTTTTCTCTGAAGTGGAAAGACATATTCGATTTTATAAAAAATAGTTGCAGAATCTATTTGGATCAGAGAAACATAATGAGAGGTATCATCTGAAATATCACCTGAAAAGCCAACCAATCCACTGCAAACCAACTCCCAAGCCATTGTAAAACAGCTATATTTTACAAATGGAGAAGAATTCTTCTTCAACCTGTTTCAACTTCAGCTTCAACTGAGAGCTGACTTCCTGACCATTCAACTACAAGAAACCTTACAGCTTGTCTCTTTTGGTTCTCCCAGGACTCTACTCCAGCTAAGGTATTCTTCAATTAAGAAGCTACAGGCCTGCTATAAAAGATTGAAATCATTGTAGATTATAATTGTTTTTTTCCATATATGTGTCTAATTTAAGAACATAAGAGTATAAGACCTCGGAGCAGGAGTAGGCCATCTGGCCTGTTGAGTCTGCTCCGCCATTCAATAAGATCATGGCTGATCTTTTTATGGACTCAGCTCCACTTACCCTCCCACTCACCATACTTTTAATTCCTTTACTGTTCAAAAATCTATCTTTGCCTTAAAAACATTCAATGAGGTAGCCTCAGCTGCTTTACTGGGCAGAGAATTCCACAGATTGACAACTCTTTGGATGAAGATGTTCCTCCTCAACTCAGTCATAAATCTGCTCCCCCTTATTTTGAGGCTATGCCCTTAGTTAAAATTTTGTCTGCCAGTGGAAACAACCTTCCTGCTTCTATCTTATCTATTCCCTTCATAATTTTACATGTTTCTATTTTATGTATGCATGTGTTTGTGAAATATCATGTTTGAATGTGTGTTAATTATTAGTTCTTGTTTATTTCAAGTTTACTGTGAAAGTTATTTAAATTGGGACAAACAACTCTGATAGTTGGAACACATTCACGCTTCACAGATAAAGATGCTTTGATCACAGACAATAACAAAACATACTGTTTCAACTGAGAGTCTTTATTGTTTTTTCCGCAGTAAGAACAAGCAAATATACTTTGTACATGCAGGCAGAAAGGTAAAGAGTTGAACTCTGTCTTCAAATTCAGTTAGACTATCTTCAGATTGTGTTACAGGGTCAGTATGATTGGAGTTACAGATTGCAGATCAAGATGAGGTTCAGTTTGTGTCATAGTGGACTATTTCTCCTTGCTGGAAAGTCTTAAATACTAAAATACCTAAGAAAAAGCACCAACTGTGTCTAATCCACTGTTTATTACAATCATCTAACTGTGGCCTTCATGTTACCTTCTTGTATGCCCCCATAACCCTTGATTCCTTTGTACTCAAATGACAACATGTCATATTAATCAGCAGAAATTAATATTTTGAGGAAAGGTTGCATCAACTTGGCCTATATTCCTTTAAGAAGAGTATTCTGATCAAGTTGTTCAAAACTGGGAAAGGAATTCCTTCAGTAGATACAGAAAAACACGATTCTCAGGTGAAGCAAAAATCAAAGCAAGGGAAAAAGGCCGTTGGGAGAGAAACCAGGAAGCACTTCTTCACACAAAGGGTAGCAGAAATCTGGAATTTTTTCCAGGAAAGGACTGATGGTGGGCCAATTGGAGATTTCAGCTTGAGATAGATAGTATTTTTGTTAGGCAAGGGTATTGTGGAAACATCTTGTGAAGTCGGGAATTCAGGGTTCAAGACACTCTAGGACTTGATACCCAAAGAAGGCCAAATGGAATGATTATTGACCTAAAAATCCTTCTCACATGCCTCCTGTTGACAATAAGTGTGACAGAGAGGCCTGGGTTGCCATACCTGGTATGGAGAGACTCCTCTCAAGTTATAGCCACTAGCTTCAAGGTCACAACGTGGCACAGCTAGGAGCACAGATTTTGGGGCTTGTTTTGTCTGCCTTATGTCTCTCAGACACAGAAAACCTTCTAAGTATAAGGGTATCTAGTGGTATAGAGCAAAAGCAAATGGAAATGAGGTGTAGTCATCTATGATCTAATTGAATGGTAGAACATGAAGTAGATGGGTTGAATGTTCGACTTACTAATATGAATAAAACAAGTCGTGATTTTTTTCTGCTTTTTGTTTTTCAAAAGGTGGAAGTTTGAAGACTGTTTGTACAGGGAAAAGATTGTTTAAATATGTACGAGAGCTTGTAGATGGCATTAATAATGGATTTTGCTGCAGGCTTTGAACCTTCTGAGGTTTTTTGTATTCGTGGCTAAGGAGTTAAGTGGAGGTGACTTTAGGATTCTGTCGTGACTGTAATTTGCTCATAAGCTTTTTATTCTGCTCTTGCTTGTTTTGCTTTATATATGACACACGAGGCATCTGCTCCCCATGGATTTAAAATCAGTTTAATTATCATTGTTTCTGGTAGCTGCTGGAATGCTTGTGGAGTTAGGGCTGTCTCATCAATGCAGCCACATGATGGACGTATCAGAGTCCTCTTCACATCTGACACTGGTGTTGAGATGATGAATACTGTTATGACATTTGACATCCACAAGATTAAATGTGTCTCAGTGTGCTACCCGATGAGTTGGAGAATTTGAGAGGGGGGGGGGTGGGGGGGGGGTGGGTGGAGAGTGGGGACTCAACTGACAATCTGAGTTCCTTTCATTTCTAAAATTTTAAAGGGTAGTCGTGGCTCTAAATTCTCTGTTCTCCCAATCACTTGATTTCCTTTAGCTACAACCCCAATAATATTCAACATTTCAACATGCGAGCTCAGCTCCCTGCCATGACTTAAAAGGAAAGTTTCAGATCTGCAACTTCAGACTGCAGGTTGCTGGGCAGCCACTGGTAGGTAGGTAGAATATAAGGAATGGATTCAAGGAAAGCATTTGGATTTGTCCTTCTTGTCGTGGAGTACTCACAGGTTCATTACCTCTTGACTCCATTTCATCTTTAAGCACCAGCCTCATTTAAAGCCTTTCCAGCACTGTCAATGCACTGTTGAGAATTTCCTTTCCAATTTTCTGTTCCCCCTTCCTAAAGGCACTCAAGTTCACTGGGATACAGGGTAGCAGAATTTTGCTTTTGCACAGAATTTTGGAACTTTTTTTTGCAAATGGCAATCAATTATTTAATTTAAAACGGTACTCTGGGCAAAGGATTTCAATGTCCACTGCCAAGTGAGGCTTGGCAGAAACACTACTGATCGGGCTGGTTGGGTCCTACAGGACACAGCTGCCAGACTGGGTCAGCTGCAGGTGGTGAGGGAGCCACAAGAGTAAAGAACATACTTGACCTCATCCTTACCAATCTGCTGGCTGCAGATGCATCTGCCCATGATAGTATTGGTAAGAGTGAACACTGCATAGTCCTTGTGGAGATGAAACGCGGCCTTAATATTGAGAATACCCTCCGTTGTGTTGTATGGCAGAATCTCCGTGCTAAGTGGGCCAGACTTCAAACGGACATTGTACTTCAAGACTGGACATCCATGAGCAGCAGAATTGTATTCCACCGCAATCTGGAAACCTCACAGCCTAACATATCCCCCACTCAACCATTATCATCAAGCCAGGGAATCAACCCTGGTTCAACAGACAATGCAAGAGGGCATACCAGGAGCAACACTAGGCATACCTAAAAATGAGCGGTCAACCTGGTGAAACTACCAAAACAGGACTACTTGCATGCTAAACACCATAAGCAGCAAGTGATAGACAGAGATAAGCGATTCCACAACCAATGGATCAGGTCTAAGCTCTACAGTCCTACCACATCCAGTCGTAAATGGTGATGGACAATTAAACAACTCACTGGAGGAGGAGGCTTTGCAAATATATCCACCCTCAATGATGGAAGAGCCCAACACATCAATGCAAAAGCTAAGTCTGAAGCATTAGCAGCAATCTTCATCCAGAAGTTTCTAGTGGATGATCCATCTCAGCCTCACTCAGTGGTCCCCAGCATCACAGATACTAGTCTTCAGTCAATTCAATTCACTCCACGTGATATCACGAAATAGGATACAGGATACTGCAAATGCTGTAGGCCTTGACAACATTCCAGCAATTGTACTGAAGACTGGTGCTTCAGAACTTGCCACTTCCACTAGCCACGCTCCTGCAGTACATTTACAATGGTGGATAGATGCCACTAATGTGTAAAATTGCCCTGGTATGTCCTGTATATAACAAGTATGAACTACGAAAGCAACCACCCCAACACACACAAACTTTGCATCAAGACACTGTTCAAAAGGGCCACAACACACTCCTGCACACCAGAACTGCAAAAAGAGGAAGAAGAACACCTCTACAATGTATTCGCCAAAAACGGATACCCCCGTAATTTCATCAACAGATGCCTAAGGGAAAGACAACAGAATGAGCACATGCCACAACCAAAGGACTAGCCACACTACCATACACCAAGAGCATTTCCGAACTGACAGCCAGACTACTGCGACCACTAGGACTCATAACAGCACACAAACCAACAGCCACTCTCAGACAACAACTCACCAGAACGAAAGACCCGATACCCAGCATGAGCAAAACCAATGTAGTGTGCAAAATCCCATGCAATGGACCCAATATACCGGCCACTGCAACGGACAGCTGGAACTGACAACTGGAAGCGGCAGATTTGCTAATGGTTGCACAATATTCAGCATCATTCACAACTCTTAAGATATTCAAACAGTCCATATTCAAATGCATCAAGATTACTAACAAGTGACAAGTTACATTTGTGCCACAAAAATGCCAGGCAATGACCGTCTCTGAGAAGGGACAATCTAACCACTGCACTTTGACATTTAATAGTAATATCATCTCTGAATCCCTCACTATCAACATCCTTGGGGTTACCGTCGACCAGAAATTACACTGGAGTAGCCATATAAATACAAACAGCAGGTCAGAGACAAGGAATACTGCAACAAGTAAATCATTTCCTGACTCCTCAAAGCTTGTCCATCACCTTTAAAGGCACAAGTGAAGAGTGTGGTAAAGTATTTCCCACGCACCTTGATGAGTGCAACTCCATCTTCACTCAAGAAGCTTGACACTGTCAAGGACAAAGCAGCTTGATTGGCATCACCTCCCCCACCCACCGACACTCACTATCTGCGTGTGTGTACTATTGACAAGATGTACTGCAGAAATTTACCAGCACCGTTCAAACCCTATTTCCATGACTCTACTGCACAGACTGACAAGGCAAGCAGATACTTGAGAAAACCACCAGCTACAAATTCCTCTCCAAGCCACTCAAAATCCTGATTTGGAAATATATTGTTGTTCCTTCATTGTTGCTGTGTTAGATCCTGGAATTCTGTCTCTAAGGGCACGGTTGGTCCATCTATAGCACAGGAACTGTAGCGGTTCAAGAAAACAGCTCACTACCACCTTCTCAAGGCCAACTAGGGACAGGCAATAAACACTGGCCCAGCCAATGATGCCTAAGTCCCACGACTAAATAAAATTGACTTGATAAATTTCTGTAAACCGAAGGTATTAAGGGATATGAGTCTAAAATAGCCATATGGAGTTGGTAAATTTGGCAGTGATCTCATTGAATGGGAGGTGGGAGATAAAGTCATCATAGTCCTACCAGGCCATAAGGTTACTCTGTCATTAGGGAGTGATGAGTGATGAGTGGTGGTGGTTAACCTGAGGATCACCACGCTTCAGGCAAGAGGAGAGTTTGAGAAGAAGAACCCTTCATGGAAATCTCAGTCAATGCAGGAATTGAATTCACTCTGACAGTGTCATTCTGCATCATGGAACAGTTGTCAACCAATTGAGTTAACTGACCAATGTGATCTACTTTTGTTCCCAAGTTTCAAAGTGTCCATTCCTTAAGGGTACTCTCAGTAAGGGGCTGAATTTCCACAAGTGTTCTCCAACTTGTCTAGTGTAACTTCAGAAACCACATCAGCAAGTTGGCAGTAGGCTGTTTGAGTATCTCGAGCATCATAACTCAGCTTTTCTCCTGTGCTCATTTACGGTTTCATTGGTTCAAAAAGTGAATAGTGATTCTGATCAGGGCACAAAGCCTGATGGATCATACTTCCAGAACCCAGTGGCATAAAGACCATTTGCAGAGACATAAAGCATAATTATGTACTTCCAGAACTGAATTAAAGACATTGGGGCTCAGCTGTTGTGTGAAAAAATTGAATCTGTAATTTTAGTCCAGTTCTTTTCCTTCCTGTTCACTCAGGTGAAGCTCACAGGTCCACGACCTCACTGCCCAGGTCATCATTGATCTGAGATTCAAATTTCACATACACTCCATTGTCAGAACCTTACTTTCACTTCTAAAGCATGCCTATAGTTATTTTACCTCACTCTGAGGCTCAATTTTCCATAATGCTGTTCTAGCCAGCCTCATTATACACGGAGTCCAATTGACCTGGAATGACAGGTTGAACTTTACACTCGCTGGCTGGCAGGTTGGCAGGTGCGCAGAAGATGTAAGATCGGATGCTATGCTATTGACAAGCCCATCTGGCAAAAGTGGGCACTGCAGATGTTGGAGATTAATAGTCAAGATTAGAATGGTGCTGGCAAAGCACAGCAGATCAGGCAGCATCCGCGGAACAGGAAAATTGATGTAACAGGCAAAAGCCCTTCATGAGCCTCCACCATAAGTTATTGCATGGGAAAGGGGAGATGTGGCATCTGTCCTTGAGCTAATTGAGACCCTTAAATGACCAATTAATTGTCACCTAAATGCCTCCTGCAATTTGCTCACAGCATTTGGAGGCAGGTTTCAATTTTGAAGCCCAACAGTTTTCACCATTTGAATTGGTGTGGTCAACGGGGTTGATGGGGTGTGCCCAAGGGGCTACCCACTGAAAATCCCCACAAGGTCTTCGCCAGCGGTATTGCCCTGACTCCTAGCTTGTCGCCCTTGTTGGTTCCCATTGAAACCACTGGGACCAGAGAGTTGCTGACCATTCCATTGGCTGACAGCTTGTGGAACCACTTAAATCACTTAATGAATCACAGAATGTTAATTGGGTACGGAGAAAGCTGTCATAGTTGGGGATGGAGTGGGGGTAGGATTTACTCTAGCCATTTATGTCGGGGATTGCAATTAGAGCTGAAAATGTGTTGCTGGAAAAGTGCAGCAGGTCAGGCAGCATCCAAGGAGCAGGAGAATCGACGTTTTGGGCATGAGCCCGAAGAAGGGGGGGTCCTCACTTTCTCCTCGGGGATTGCAATTACCCCATCTGAGCATAACATCCTTCCCACGTGTAAATTATGATACAGGCTTTAAAGGTCTGCACATTGCCTGTTCTTCAGCATATTGACTTCAAAGTCATCCTCTCTCATCTTCAAACATTCCATAATATCATTCCACTGCACTTAATAATCTTACCCAACATTGAAATCTGTGGCCAGGAATCTGTGGAGTACTCCCGCAATTATGCAGAGTTTCATTTGTACATGTATGTATTTATGTGCCTGTGTATGTGTGTGCATATATAAGTATGTTTGCATTTGTGTGAGAGCCACATACACATTTTCTAAAAGTATGTTACACCTGGGTTGTGCTGACATTAACTCCCAACTCCCTCAGCTCCAGCACTGGTAAACAGTCTCGAAAGATTTCCCAAAGACTATACATCTGCAATGGCAGCCCATTCATGACACCACTACATTCTTCACAAATAATGCTTTGCACAATCTTACAATTCCTCCATCCCAACACACTCCGACCCATCCCATGGACAGATTTTTCTGCGACAAATAGCCCTCCATACCACCAGTTTGCAATGAAAGAAATATTTGCTTTCAAATAAACTGAAATTATTTGTTATGATTTATTATTAAGATACAATACAGTAAGCTAGTCACTAGACCATGCAGCTTGTGTAGAATTCTGCAAACTGCTGAAGCTTCGTGACAAGGGCTTGCTGTGTTGATGCCGTTTAGTAGGTGTGAAAAGGAAGAAAAGTCTGAGGTGCTATTCCTCAGCCAATGATGGTGACCTGTAGGCCCTCTGATGCTGCTGTAATGGTAATTGAGGACTAAACCTAGTTTGCATTACAAAGGAACTGGAACTCCTGAGAATTGAACAGCTTCTTATTCACATAAGATCTTACTTGCTCAGTCCCATATGCTTGCAATCGCCCTGTCTTATAAGCTGTTTTTCTGCTACCTTGATTATAAAATAAATGAATTTGCTTGCAGTGAAAGTGAGGGCATCTTCCGTGCATATGATTTCTCTAGCAATGGATGCACTATGTGTGTGTGGACGCTTTTATTGATGGTTACCCTTTGTTTAAAAAAAAGATGAACCTGCCACCAATGTTTCTGTCATGGGAACACCATGTGCCCCTGTTAGAAACTGCTTGACTGGTATTTTGTGGCGAGAGGCCGAGGATGACATTGTGCAGTTCTTACCATTCTGTAATTTCGTTTAGATTATTGGCTTTACCTGGGTACATGCATGCTACTTTAACTGAGCATTGATGTGGACAGACATCACTGATGTCCAAGTATTCTGTTTATTGGAACTAGGGAAATCAGATAAAGGGTTGCATCTAAGGACTGGAAAAGTGTACATGTTATTCCAGTAAACATTGATTTTCTACAACAATTTATGAAATATTGAAACCAAATGCCATTAACTTCCAAGTCAACTATTGTTAAATGTGTTAAAATTAACTGGATTTATGAAAGAAATTACATTGCATACGTACTTACACCAGAATCCCTTTAGTGTTGGAGTACTACTTTGAAATTGCAGAATTTTAATTAAAGGAGTGTGCATCTGATGTCTGACGTACAATTTATAATGCAGCATCTTTGACTCTCACCAGATCAATATCTCTTAGATTAATGTATCCTGCTGCTGACAATAATTACTAAATTGAAAAACATTTTCACACGGAAATGTTTGACTGTGACCCACATTGTTACAAAATCCAGAACCCAGGTTATAAATATACAGTTAGATTTAGTCTGATGTGAGGAAAGGTATCTCCTGTAAAAAGCAGTGGAAAGTGAAACACAAGGTTTTAAAATTTCAAAAATTGTTGATCCTGACAAATGAAATTTCTGGAATATATTTATAATGTTTTAAAATTCCTATCCCTCACCACTTGCTACATCTCCTTCCAGTTATTAATATTTTAAACAATTTCAGCTGCAGCAACACAATCCTTGGGTTTAAATTCTGCTATGTTATTTTTCTTTCACTGATTTTTATATTCATGGCTAACATTCAGCAGAATTCCAACGCCCAGAGCTGCAGTCATAATTCTGTCCCCTGCCTCATCCTTTTGCTCTCCCCACTGGTTTTATAATTGATAGATGGTGGTGGCTTTAAGAGTCTCATGATTACCATGTGCAATTAAATAGTTGATCAAAAGTCATTGCAATGACACATTAACAAGTCTAATTCACAGCACTGAGACACCTGATTCATCACATTAACTTGTCTGATTCACAACATTTATATACCTGATTCATCGTATTAACACATGATTCATAGCATAAACACTCCAGTTTCAGAGACAGCACACAATTGATTTTTCTGCGTTTAAAGTAGGTCTTTGCCCTTTTTATGATTGCATCTCACGCAGTGTGAAGAAAGGCACCAGTGATGTGTGCATGCTACTCTGTTTGCAGATTCAACAAACTGCAAAATCAATACCAAGACATTCAATCTGAATATAACATATTAATATCCGTGCTGAGTGTGACACAATTACAGTCTAACTATTTCCAGAATTAGCATTCACCATCTCAAGCTCCAGTACAAAGGGAAATCAAATCAAAGTACATAAACATAATTCAACAATTTTCTGAGGAAAGGAATCTAAAATCCCATTTTGTGATTCTCTCCAGTTGAAGAATTATTAAAGAGCTGTATGGGTAATGTTATCTCTCTGTGCTGCATCCTAAATGATATCCCTCCATCTCTTTGATCATTATTTTGCGAAGGATAAATTGCAAAGCGTTTCTTTCTGACTCTTACATTCCAGCCTTGCATCACTAATAGAATTAAGATCCTACCTCTGAGACAATGGCCGCAGGGATATCTATCCACAGGTTCATTCTCTGTATAATTATTCCCCCACATAAATCAGTCAAGCCTTGGCGTTTCACTGTACAATGACAATGAATTCATGATAATGCTCATCAAGGGGGTATTCTGATGATGGAAAGAGAAGAGAATCTCATTATTGCTTGTAGCACCCTGCCCAGGAATATTCTGTGCTTAGCAGGCCAAAGTGCAACTTGCTTTCTGATCCATTTACTTTCTAGGCCACTTGTCTAAGCGCTTGTTCCCCAGGTGTGCCTTTTTTCTGATGTATAGGACCGAAATCTTTCCTTTTTCAGTTGCTGGGACGAAGCTGGGGAACATCAAGGAGTAGCCTCTGACCCACATGTTGTGCATGTTCTGCTTCTCTTGGCATCCTCAGTGCTGCACTGAGTGGAGGCCTTCTGCTCTGAGGACTCTTCTCGATAAATCTCAGCAAGATCAAACTCTCAAGCTGAGAGAAACTTTTTTTTTCCTCTTGATGAGGTATGACGGTGCTTGTGATTCTGGAGTCATGGATGTAAATTAATCATCTGTAGAGAAGTAAGTTGACCAAGGATATATTTATAAATACATTTATGATAATAGTACTTTGATACGTGCACTTCAAACGACTATGGAATGTAATGCCCACAGTTTTCAGAGGAACATTTTGATTGAAAGTCCGCATTAATCATTAGAAAATGAACAGGCTTTCAAAGCATGCCTTTTTAGCTTTTATTTTCCTTGATTATTTTCTGAAACTTGCACTTTCTTAATTCAAATTTTCAGTCTCACATCAATCTTTGTTTAAACACGTGTAGAGCAAACTAAAGCTTCAGCTTTCTTCTCTGACACTGGTACAGCGATTGGTGTGCCCTGGCATTTTGAGTTTTTTTTGTAGTTTCTGCTGAGATTCTAGCAACCAATACTGAAAGAGTTTGTTCATGATTTCACTGCCGAGCTTCAAAAACCCATTTACAACAATATAAAAGCAAAAGGCATTTGGATAAGTATATGTATAGGAAAGGTTTAGAGGGATATGAGCCAAATGCGGGCAAATGGGACTAGTTCAGTTTAGGAGACATGGTTGGTGTGGATGAGTTAAACTGAAGGGCCTGTTTCTGTGATGTATGACTCTGACTCTGATTCTATGACTTCTAAATTAGCTAAGTGGGAAATAAGATACTGTTTCTCGAGCTTGTGTAGTGCTTTGTTGGAAAACTGTTGCAGGCCAAGGAAAGAAATGTTACTATGAGAGTGAGGAAGTTTATTGAAATGGTAAGCAATAGGGAGGTCAGGGTCATTGTATGGACCAGAGTGGAGATGTTTTGAAAAATGGTCACGCAGGCTGTGTTCAGTTTAGCCAAAGGAGACTGCATTGTGACAGTGAATTTATTGGATCAGATTGGAAGAATTACAAATGAAACAGTTCTGAACCTGGAAGTTGTATTTGGGATCTTGAACAGTGGACAGTGAAGGCATGGTTAGGCAAGTGTTACATCTTTTGCATATGTATGGGAAGGTACCATGGTGGACGGAGAAAGAGTTGAGCGTGATGGAGGAGTAGACCAGGTTGTCACAGAGTATAGTCCCTGTAGAATACTGACAGTAGAGGGGAGAGGAAAATTAACAATGTCATTACACAAAGTAATTAGAGGGATCCTCATCCCATGCTAGAAACTAAATAAATTATGCACTGGAACTGTTGCTAATGAGTATGGCATCAGCAATTCTTTAATTCTGTTATGTGGGATTCTGGCCACAAGAACAGCTGACCTTTGTAGAAACGTGTTGTTGGGGTTGTGGGTTTGATCTTGTCTTTGGCATTCTGGTTGTGAAAGGTGCTCGGGTGGATGTTGGTAGACAGAGAATTTGAAATATTGACTCTTGAGATGTGCAGAGCATGGATTAGAATTGCAGTAGCAGCAGGTGAGATGGAGGCGCTCTTGTTGGCAGTGCTGTGGATGTAGATAAATGCACTGTGGCAAATGACAGATGTACAGTAATGAGTACAGAACAAGATGAAGAGAAATGCAAATTCACCACCTGTATGTCGAAGTTAGTGGGAACCTGCCAATGATATGATTTCCTAACTAGGCACAGTATTGTAAATCTGAAAAGTTGACTCTGAATATTTGAACTTGTCCTTTGTCTCTAATTTATGACATTAGGTCTGGCTCCATGACCAGCACATATTGAGATCTCGCGTAGTAATTTCAACCAAACTGCTGGCAGTGCAACATTCCTTCCTGGTTCTATGTGGATGATATTGCAAATTGATCCCCCATTTCAGACAAAAAAACAGCCTTGATCTATCTGTCATTGTAAATTTAATTGCCATCAGAACACTTCTTTCCTCTCCAAATTCCTTTAATGTGCTGATGCATTCCAAATTCGTGTCCTGGGCTATATTGCCGTTCAAACTCTCTTTGAGTTCTCTGCAGCTCCCTGCACAATGGGCCACACTATCTTCCTCCAACACCTTTTCTCCATTGGCCACAATATGACAGTATTGTTAGGCTGAACTTTTACTTATCCACTTAGAGCCAGAGCATATCCAGCAATGGTTTATTTTCCTCACCACCATATGGTTGAAATTCCTGAAGGGTCTATACTTAGCCAATTCCTCTTTTCATTCTAAAATGTGTCCCTTGAATGTGGTCATGTTCCATAGCTACACTTATCCATTGATAGTTGGAATCTTACAGGGGTTGAGCGATGTGGATTGTGGCATGATGTATGGCACAATGAGCCCAGTAGGGATGTTGAGATCAATTTGTTCAATCTTTTATGCTTTTCACAAGCAACATGGTGAATTTTTTGCTAAGGTGTGGCAAGATAGACTGGACAGAGTCTGCTGTATCACCTTGGCATGTTGTGCTCTGCACATGGGGGCAGGCTACAAGGTGTTAAGCTGGACGTTGAGGAACTGGAGGAACTGAAACAGTCTTTTGAGGAGGAGATCGAGGACATTGGGATGGAGGAGCTGATATTATCCATGACAAATCTGAGCTGTAATGGGCGCTATAGACCAGACAGAACCTCAATGACAACTGGTTGTTGACTCAAAAAACATTTTGGTCATAATGCCGAAATCTGATTGTCATTGTGCAAGTGAAGTTCAGCCTCTGTTGACTTTGTTTTTGTTCCCTTTTGGATTGCGTAAATAAATGCTCATATTTGTGTTTCAATTTGTCCAGTTGCTTGCTTGCATGTGATGTCTCCTCACCGGACAATGACAAACTAGTGATCTACAATGGACATTGGAGGCAGGTAAGATTGATTTTGAGAAGTTATTCAGGTGGGATGTAGCTATGGACAGGTAAAGTGTGTGGCCTGATGGTTAAACAGTCACTGAGGTGAGAGAATAGAGTTGTACATGTGAGGGACTTTCAGCCATGCCAGCTATGTGGTGTGGGCAGCATGGCTTTGTAGCTGCTGTGTTATTACATGGCAGGTGAGGGGCAGCACAGGATTGCCAATGTTTTTCCGGGTGCACAGTGGTCATACAAAGATGGCACAGGCACAGGCACAAGATATGCTGGTTATTTTGAGTGGCGAGTTATGGGAAGAATGCATGGTAAGGTGGAAATCGGATGTAAGAGATGCCATTAATGCAGGTTTGGTAAAATCAATGAGGCAGGTTTGGTAAGATAAAGTAAGAGATTTCACTACACCTTACAATAAAAAAACCCTCCCAAAAAAAGAAATCCTAACCCTAAGCCTTGGGTTTAGCCCAAAAAGTATAAGATTCAACCCCATGGCTTCCTTTTTGTCATGTCTGTCAGCTATTTCACTGCCTCTGCATTGTTAGAATCCATGTCTAACATCTATCTTAAGTGCTTTAGGTTAGATTTAGTTTGGAGTTGGATTAGATTTTATTGTAGCGTGTACCCTGAATTAGACATTTTACCAGATGGATACTATGTAGACCAGAGTTTATCTCCTAGCCAGTTACTACCCCATTCTGACCCAAGCTGTTATAAGCTTGGTATTCAATCCTCAGCTAAGCTTTCAATCCCATAATCCATCCACACACAAATACTATCTACTTCCAGCTCTATAAAATGACTTGTATCAATTCACTTGCTGTGATCAAATCCACCATCCTCGCCATTTTCTCTTCCAGTCTTAACTGTTCCAATGCTAACTTACTCAACCATATATACTTCACCTTATCCAAAGTTGTGCTGCATGTATCCTATCCTGCAACACATCTCTTCCTTACCATTTCAAGTTTCACTGTCCTACAATTGTTTAAAGCTCAAAGCTCAAAAAATTAAAATTTGTTTAAAACCCTCTGGTTTCGTCCTTCAGTAATGTCTGTCATGCTACAACTCCCCCTTAAACTTTGTTCTTCTGACTCCAGCTTCTTCTGAATCCTTCCATCCTTTGCTCTCCCAGTAATGACCAAGCCTTCAGTCATCTAGGTCCAATCTTCTGCGATTCCCTCCCTAAATGCATTCTTCTCTTTTCCTCAGTCTAACCTTGGCCAAGTTTTGGTTTCCCCCACCCCCCCCTGCCCAATTCTTCTTCTGCCTCAGAATCCCTTTTTTTATATTTCTAAAAAGTATCTTGCCACATCTACATTAAAGATGATGTATAAATGCAAGTAGTTGTGGATGATATAAAATAATAATAAGAATATTGGTGGCAGGATCTGGATTATTTGTAAGTTAACTCCATATTTCAGGCTTTCGGTCTAGGTAATTAACTTCTAAGCAACTCTTAAGTGAAATTTATGGTGAGAGTGACATTTTATGTAAAATTTTCAAATTATGAATTGTGCCCAATTACTCACTGGTTATGTATTTTCCTGGCATGAAGCTGATCATTAAGGAGGAACTATGATTGATTGTATGTTCATACTGATTCTTCTGAACTCAGTTGGGGGTAATAGTGTCAGTGGTAACCATGATCCATGGTAAAAAATTGAAAAGTTAGTTAGGGTTCTTTGTCCTGAATATTATTCCGTGGCCTCTTCTGCAAGGCTTTTAATTTATTCTTTCATGGAATGTGAGCATCTTTAGCAAGACCAGCACTTGTTATTCATCCAGAATTACTCTGGAGAAGGTGGTGTTGAACCATCTGTTAATTCGTTTGGTGTAGATACTGTCAGATGTTCATTTTACAAATGTGAAGGAATGGTGATGTATTTTCAGACTAGAAAGAGGTGTGGTTTGGAGGTGAACTTGTAGGTAATGGTTTTCCCAGGTGAATGCCAGCCTTGTCATTCCAGGGTAGAGGTCATTGGTTTGAAAGGTTCTGTCGAAGGAGCCTGGCATGATGCCACAGTGTACCTTGTAGATTGCCCACACTGCTGCCACTCTACACTGGCAGTGGAGGGAGCAAATGTTTAAGCTGGCGGATGTAGCATTGATCAAGCAACATGCTTTGTCTTGGGTATCGTGAGGTTTTTTGAGTCTTGCTGGAGCTGCACAAGGGAAGAGTATGTTTGAGCCGTCAAACACTCTTACTTTCTCAACTCATGCAAGATGAACGGCCAGTTTATTGGGGTATCAGAATGAGGCTATGGAACTTTACCTCAATTGAGATGAGCACTGCCTGGAGTGTCAGATAAAAAGTTTGGAATATAAGTATGAAGTAGATTTTGTTGTCAGATGAAACAGCTTCAGTTTATCCTGATTCATATTCAAGTCCTCCCACTGTCCTATTTTAATGCATTTCTCATGGGATACTTTACCAAACTCTAAAGTGCACATAAACTGCTTGAGAAACACACACATTATCCATCAAAGAAAGAAATGAATGGCCCATGAATGGCATTTATTAGGCACTAACTACCTCCAGCACAGCTAGGAGCGGCTGAGACAGCTTTGTTATAGCCTGATGAATTGTGGTCAAATCCCAGTGACTGTGCATCTATTAACCAGTTATTAAAATGCACATCCAGCTGTCCTGCCTTATAATGGCTGAAAATGAGGTCAATGTCTTACAGCAACTTGCAAAACATTACTTGACTTTAATCTTTTTTATTTACAGGATTTTAAAGATTGGAACTGGTAATGTCTCTGGAAACTGATGGAATGAAACTGACTTCACTCTGTGCAATGCTTGTTTGGTAAAATATTGGAGGTATTTAAAACAGCCTTACATGAAATTTATATTGACGAGAATCCACAGAACATTGTGAGTGTGAGATCTAAATTGTTCGGTCATTTCAGAGTAGTGTATGGCAGCAGTAACACATCATTTGTGTTCATCAGCAGAAATTTATCGTATCACAATAGCATGTATGATCTTCATATATAAAACCCCAGATCCGTCAAGTGTTGTTTCCCAGAGGGCACTGATGTCTGATGGAACCAATGTCAGTTGGCAATGGCCTGACTCCTGTTGAGGACAATCTGTTTATGGGGATTGGCTTTTGAAAAAGACTGATTTCTGAATGAGGATTGGCTCTTGATGGGAAGGTTACCCTCTGGAGCATCAGAGGCTGAGGGGTGACCTTATAGAAGTTTATAAAATCATGAGGGGTAGGGATAGGATGAATAGCCAAGGCCTTTTCTGCAAGGTGGTGGAGTCCAAAACTCGACGGCATAGGTTTAAGGTGAGAGGGGAAAGATTTAAAAGGGACCCGAGGGGCAACTTTTCACACACAGGGTGGTGTGTGTATGGAACCAGCTGCCAGAGGAAGTAGTGGAGGCTGGTACAATGACAACATTTAAAAGGCAGCAGGATGGGTATATGAATAGGAAAGATTTAGGCCAAATACTGGCAAATGAGACTAGACCAATTTGGCATATCTGGTTGGCATGGATGAGTTGTACCAAAGGGTCTGTTTCTATCCTGTTCAAGACTATGACTCTATGACAGTATTATCTGTGAGTAGGATTGACTTCTGATGGCAGTTGATGGGGATTGTTACTGGACAAGATTTGACTAATGACAGGGCTGAATTTGTTTAAAACACCATTACCTCCGGAGCTCACCTGGGAGAACTGGTATCTGATGGGTAGTAATGAATGATGCCATTATCAAATATTATTTCCTGATTATGACAAACTGTTGATGTAAATAGACAATTTTAGTGCAGATGTGTGATTGGTATCTGGATGTCAGATAAGCAACTTGATAATTCAATGATGGTGGAAGAGTCAAGCAAGGAGGTGTTTGGAAGAGCTGGTTATTTTCAGCAAACTAATGCTATGCTTTTGGATGATGTGTTTGAAAGGCAGCAAGTAATTGAGAAATAGGCGGAGACCAAGAATTTCACTGGGGGACACCAGAAGTAACAGTAATTATGAAAAGAGTAGAGATTTCAAATAATATCCTGGCTATGAGTAGACAGATAGAAGGAAACATGCACTCCTATTTATCTGGATGCTGGTGAAAGAGTTTTGGAAAAGAGTGCTGTAGTCAGCTATGTCAAAAGCTGCAGACAGGTTTAAAAAGACAAGGAGAGATAGTCTACATCTGTCAGAGTCACATGGGAGATAATTTGTGGCCTTGATTGCTTTTGTATTGTGGCAAATTGGAAATCTGTGATTAGAGGGATTCAATTATGGAGCTCTGGAAAAGATCCATGTGGATTTGGGAGGTGACAACAAGTCTGAAGTGAGGTCGGAGAAGGCTGGTAGTTTGCAAAGATGTTTCAGTGAAAGTTCTTTTCTTGAGGTAAGTTGTGACAGTTTCACATTTCAAGGAGAGAGGGACAACATCTGAAGTGAGAGAAACATTAACAATACCAGACAACACAGGGCAAAGAGGGAAAATTGAGTTGTCAGAAACTTAGGGTCAAGGGAGCAGGAAGTGGCTCTCATGGATAAGAGAGAATGCAGGAGAAGTGAGAGGAGAAGAAAATAGAGGAAGAAACAAGTTTGGGGTTAGGGAAGCTTTGGAGGAAGTCTGACACTTTTGGCTACTGGAAGAGAGGGAAGTGGCAGGGGCAATTGATTGGATGGTCTCAACCTTGTGACTGAGTTAATACATTAAAGAATACACTAAAAGTAACAGATGAACTAGCTGTCTCAAGAACCAAAGCTACCATTCATCAGGTTATAATGTGTGCTATTTGGGAATGTACGAATACTTAATCATAATGACCCTTTCCTGTTTTTAAGTGGGCTATTGTGTGACATGTGGAGTTGACGGAAATGTTGAAATGTCTGTCCTCTGCACCTAGGTGAGTTGTATTCTTTACATATAATCTGATACAATGGTCTAAAGCCTGGGGCAGTTGCTACCAAGCTGCAGTGGGGAAAGACCACAGTCTGAGGTCTTCCTGCTGAAGGTAAATGGGGGTCTGTTCAGTTATTAGACTCTCCTAGTGTGTCAAATAGATGTAAATATTAGTATGGTATGTATGAGAGAGGTCTTTGGTGTTGTGCACAGCCAAACTCCAACGTTTTGTGTGTTTACTTGACATGAAACTGTGCAGAACCAAATTGCTTTTGTGTCAAGAGATTTTTTTAATGAATAAATATATTTTTGAAATAAAAATATCCTGATACAATGGTATCACTACTGAGCAGAAGAGGCAGGGTGTGGGGAAATTCATTGATGTATTTGAACGTGGAACTGCTTATTGCTTATGGCTTTCTGTTAATGATATTTTATCTTCTCTGCTGTCAAGTAAGGAGAAGCAGTGATTTTTTAAAAAAACGCCATTAAGCAATCTGCACATTATCTCTTTGTTTTGGAATATAGTTTTATGGTTTTCCTCCTCACTGAGATGAAAACAATTCTTGATGCCAAGCACAAACTTTACTTGGATTGGCCATGATTGCAGATGTTTAGAGAAGAAAGGAACTGCCCATCGAGTTAATTTAATTGCTTGAAAGATGGATGATTTCTGGCTACTAGTTCTTTTGGTGGGTCAATAACTTCATGTTATCTATTTACCTGCTGTCTCATTAAGTCTTTACTTGATCTACACATTCTTCTTCTTTCATTCCCGCTGAACAATGGCTGTCTTTGACAGCACAGCTACCCTGCTAATAGAAATCTCTGTTAATTGATTTCTGTCAGTTTGTCCCATTAGTGTGTCTGTTTTCTGTATATTTTGATGGAGAGGTTTTATCAGAACTAATGCTGTAAGTCTCCGCTTTGAGCCATGTCGTGTTGATTAAAACACAAACCTGGGAATGTTGGCATTAACCCTAAATTCGACTGTATTAGAGGGATGCTGAGAAGAATGTTCTGAGCACTGTGTAGACATTGCAATTCAAGATCTGTATAGTATGACAGTGAACTCCTGTGCAAGCATTATTATATTTTTATTGCCTCCATAATAGGAGATAGCCATGGCTCAGTGATAATTCAGAGTACAAAATTTAGACTGCTATGACAGTGTCATTACGAAGGAAACACTATAGTGCCACACTGAGAGAGCACTCCACAATGAAAAGGCATTGTTGCCTCAATGACTTTTTAAAATTCTTTTGTGGGATGTGAGAGTTACTGGCTGGACCAACATTTACTCCTCATCCCTAGTTGCCCTTGAAAAGGTGCCGGTGAGCTGCCTTTTTGAACTGTTGCTAAGCAACTGATGCAGGTAAACCGATAATGCCATTAGGGTGGAAATTCTGAGATGTTGACCCAGCGACTGTGAAGGAAAGGCAATCTATTTCAAAGTCAGGATGCTGAGTGGCTTGGAGGGGAAATTGCAGGTGGTGGTGTTTCGATGTATTTGCTGCCTTTGTCTTTCTAAATGGTGGTGGTTGTGAGTTTGGAAGGTGCCATTTAAGAATCTTTGGTGAATTTCTGCAATGCAACTTGTAGATAGTACACATTGCTGCAACCGAGTATTGGTGGTGGAGAGACTGTGGTGTAGATGTTGTGCCAATCAAGTGGGCTCCTTTGTCCTGGATGCTGTCAAGCATCTTGGGTGTTGTTGGAACTGCACTCATCCAGGCAAGTGGGAAATATTCAATCACATCCTTAACTTGTGCCTTGTAAACAGGCTTTGGAGAGTCAGGAGGTGAGTTACTTTCTAAAATATTTCAAACTTTTGACTTGCTCTTGTAGCCGTCCTAATTATATGACTAGACAATGGTAACCACCAGGATTTTGATAGTGGGGGATTCAGTGCTGGTAATGCCACTGAATATTAAAGAACGGTGGCTATATTCTCATAATGGAGATAGTCATTGTCTAGCATTGTGTGGCGTGAATGTTATTGGCCATTTTTCAGCCCAAATCTGGCTGAAATCTAGTTCCTCCTGTATTTGGACATGGATTGCTTCATTTTCTGAGGCATTATGAATGGTGCTGATTATTGTACAGTCATCAGTGAACATCCCCACTTTTGATCTTATGAAGGAGGGAAAGTCATTGATGAAGCAGCTGAAGATGGTTGGGCCTAGGACATTACCCTGAGGGACTCCTGCAGAAGTGTCATCGAGCTGAGATGACTGATCTCCAACAACCACAACTATTTGTTTATGTGCCAGGTATGACTTTAACCAGGAGAGAGTTTGCCCTCTAATACCCATTGATTCCAGTTTTGGTATGGCTCCTTAGTGCCAGACTCGGTTGAATGTAGCCTTGTTGTCAAGGGCTGGCACTCTCACTTTACCTCTGGAATTCAGCTCTTTTGTCCATGTTTGAACCGAAGCTGTAATGAGATCAGGAGCTGAGTGACCCCAGTGGGACCCAAACTGGGTGTCATGCGCAGGTTATTGCTGAGCAGGTACTGCTTATTAGTACTATTGATGACACCTCTGTCACTTTACTGAGGATTGAGAGTAGACTGATTGGGCATTAGTTGGCTGGTTGGATTTGTTTTGCTTCTTGTCCAAGAATGTCCTGTATATAAATTCCACATTGTTGGGTAGATGCTAGTATTGTAACTGCACTGGAGGAGCTTGGCTAGTGGAGCAGCAGGTTCTGGAGCTTAAGTCTATTGTCGGAATGTTGTCAGGGCCCATAGTCTTTGCAGGATCTAATACCTTCAATTGATTATTGATATCATGTGAATGAATCAACTTAGTTGAAGACCGACATCTGTATACTGGGGATCTGTGGAGGAGATGTAAATTAAATCTGGGCCTCCTGGTCCTCTCAGGTGGACACAGAAGATTCCATGGGACTGTGATGATAAAAAGCAGGGCAGTTCTCCCAAGTATCTTGACCAATATCCTTAAAATGAATTACCTGATCGTGATCTAATTGCTGAAGAAATCTTAACTGACTTGAAATGTTAATTCTGTTTCTCTTTTCACAGATGCTGCCAGTCTGACTGAATTTCTCCTGCATTACAGAGGAACCTCGATTATCCAAAGGACACAGGTGGAGAGTAATTCATTTGGTTAATTGAATGTCAGATAATTGTTGCCAGATAACATAGTTAGCCACACATTGGGACCTTGCGATCTTGTTTGGATCATCCAAAATTAGGTTAATCAAATGCCGGATAATTGAGATTCCTCTGTATTTGGGTTTGTTTTATGATTTCATTGGCTGTTGAGGGGTCGTCTTCTTCTATACAAATTGGTTGCCACTTTTCTGATTGTCATCAGTGATCACTCTCTCGTCCGTATGCTTGAGCACCAAGGAAATATTACATCAGTGACTACACATCAAGCATACTTAATTGGTTATAAAGTGTTTTGGGATGTCTTGAAGACTTGGAGGAAACAATATAAAAATATGTTTACCACTGTCATTTATGAATGAGGTAGCAATGTTTTGAGGACCTGTGTCCAGTGTATTACTGCTCAAGACACTCCTGCTAAGTCTTGCTTATTGATCTGTCTGAGAGGAGAACGTTGCATGCTTGTGACGTTTGAAATTGCTTGTTTCAATATATTTCCTATCAGCTGTCCCTTCATGTTGTATCAAGTGAAGGAAGATTTGTTTTGAGATGAAGGATCCTGCGACTACACAAAGTGCATTCATCGAAAGGAATTCCATTTGTGCATGTGGCCTGTAACAGACAGGAATTCAGATGTTTCAGGAGCTGCATAACTTACTGATAGAAAACAAAAAGACATGCATTTATACAGCGCATTTCGCAATCTTGGGATGTCCCAAAGTGTTTTACAGCCATCAATGTACTTTTGAGGTGTGGCTACTCGTAATGGCACCAATTTATGCACAGGAAGATCCAAGAAACAACACCATCAGATAATCTACTTTTCATCTTCATCGCTATGGAGGCAAGTGATCCTCCGTATCTGTACAGCTCCAGATGGTGGACTCCATTCATAATGTATTAGTATGAATGATCCAGCTGAGAGGAGCCAAAATTCACATGGAGATCACAGGGGGAATTGTATCCACAAAGATGAGTGGGTTTAACTTGGGTGAGAAGCTAAAATGCTTCACATTTCAAATCTGAGAGCAATGTCATTCAGCCTGCCCACTTCTACCTTCACTGGGGGTGGATACAGTGGGTGCCTAACCTGCTCCTAAGATGCAGGTCAGTTCATAAAGTCTATTAAAGAGGTGCTGTACCTCAATTTTAATAGTTTTTTAAAATGAAAAACATTCCTGCTGTCAGCAGTGTTTTCCCTGGCCTTGGGAAAGCTGACTTGTAAAGAGAGTTGAGAAGGGTGGATCCAAGAAGCAATTGCCTTTCCATCACCACCAGTAGGAGCAGAAGAATTTCCTTAAAGCTCATCAGACAAATTCTTAAACTTGCATTGATGACCCACTCTCACTCCGACCGCTATGCTGCCAACCACCAAGGACTTTGTACCTTCTGCCACTCTGCAATAGTTCGTCAATACTACAGTGCCTGACTGCGATCTTTCCTCCCACCTTTATCTACTCCTTAATTGGGGGTCAGGTAGCTAGGCTGGCTCTATGACTGATTTGTGATGCAGAGTGATGCCAATAGCATGGGTTCATGTCCCATACCAACGGACGTTACCACGAAGGTCCTGCTTTCTCAACCTCATGCTTTGCCTGTAGCGTGGTCACCCTCACCACCAGTCACCTTTTTCTCTGAAGAACATTCCTCCTTTTTTGGATTCTTCTGCTGCTGACACATCTGCACAACCAGCAACTGACCTGTCAATCAACTGGTGACTGGGCAGTGGATCTGGGGAAACAATGGTAGAAGATAATCTGCAGCATTGCCTGGACATTTGGAAAATCTACAACTTTATGTTTTCCAGCAAAATGTCCTCCCCGAAGTCCCATTCCGAAAACAAGGAAAGTCAGTAGCGAATTCAGAAGAAACTGCTTTACTCCAGGATTGATGGAAATGTTCTTCAATCTGGTACCATATAATCCCTCCAGTGCAGAGAGAGGCCATGTGGCCCATCAAGACTGCACTGACCTCTCTAAGAGTATCCTACCCTATCCCCAGAACCCCTCATTTCCCATGGCCATTCCACCTAACCTGCACATTTTTGGACAGTAGAAGGAAACTGGAGCAGCTGATGGTGGGAACCCACATCGATAGGGGAGAATGTGCAAACTCCACCCAGACAGCCATCCAAGGCTGGAATCAAACCTGGGTCTCTGGCACTGTGAGGCTGTAGTGCTAATGACTGAGCCACCTTGCTGCCTAAACACTGCCCACAATTTTGCTGCCCGATTTTGAACCGGGTACTTTGTACATGAGAGGCGAAAACAATAACTACTACAGGGACTGCTTGAAGTGACAAGTATCGATGCATTTAAGGACAAATTTGTGAGGGAGAAGTGAATACATAGTTTTCAACGAGGAGGGTTGCAAGGAGTTTGAGTGGAGCATAAACAATGATATGGATTAGTGGCCCATCTGCATTGTTTCAGGATTGTATGGCCTATGTAATTCAATGAAAAACATGTCATTGAATAAATGGTGTGGTATATGGTTTACCTTGTGCTGCTTTCTTGACCTTTGTGATCTATATCTTCTAGGGTATGTGCAGGATTGCTATTGTTTGGCAGAGTTGGTTATAGTATATCAAGGTTCTATGAGGTCTGATTTGCTGAGGGTCAGTGGTTTTAACAGGAGACCGGACCAACTTCGTCAAAAACAGGGGAGCCCAAATGGTTGTAATGCTGTTCCAAACAAGCACTTTGACATTACTTTCAATGTATGAGGTTCCATGCACTGCTGTTCCAGGAGAGCGTGTGCCTGTGACAGTCGCTCAGTTGGAAAATATTACATGACATGAACATTGCTGGGTTAAACTTAAATTCAGGGTATGTTTCTATTCCACTACGATTTCACTATCCTACTCCTCGATGCTCTCATGGTCAATGCATACATGAACAACCTCTTCAAATGTGGCCAATGGTCTAAACTACTTCAGGGCAGTCACTCTTATGTATGACTGTTTATGGCAATCATAGCTAACTTCTCTTGCCAGTGGAAGAATGTGGTCGAGATATTGTATAGAGATGGAACAGTAGTAACATTAAACAATTGTCTAGCTTTCCGGGTGCAAAGCCTGTTAAATGTGAAGTGTTTTTTACATGAAACCCCTTTAGGAATTGTTACTATGAGCACAGATGACACTTACATTTCTTAATTACAGCATGTAAACCTATTTTAGTGAAGCCTTATTTGTCCTGGTTTTATTAAGACAGAACTGCATCTGGGTAACCTACTTCTGTTACAAGGACAGCTTGGAAAACAGTGACGATAAACAAGCATGTTATCGGGGACTCCAACACGAGTTGTGGCCTCCCCTGTCCTTGACCATATCTTCTGCCAGAAATATTTCTGGCCAATTGGTGCCAAGGACTGCTTTCCTTCCACTTTATACCCATGATGTGTTGTTGGTTGACTTGCTGCAAGTGAATCAGACCTAAAATCTAAATAGTCTTTAATGGTCTCAATGCTAATTTCTTCAGCACTTGTACTGACCACCCAAGACCTTCCCAGTCCCCTATGAAATGGACGAAAGGTAAGGATTTCCACAAAGATTTCACTATGGGACTTCTGAAGGTGTTAAATGATAAAGCTTCATAAGAAACTGTAGAAAAGTAAGAGCTGCCTGAGAATGGTACAGTTGTCTAAGAAGTGGGGGAATCTAAGATTTGACATTGAGGTCAGAGCCACCATACAGACAGAACACTTTGGGCAAAGGTATAGTGTGGAATGTATTATCTTTTGCAACATTGAATTTGGGAAGGTTAGGTTTCCATTGATGCCAGGATGCCTCTAGATTTGACTACATCATCGAGGTAAACAGTGTATTCAAAAAATGATCAGGGACCGTCACTATTGCCTAGCCAACCCTCCAGCTGAATCAAATGATTATATTTTTTCATGATAGTATACACAGTATTCCTGATGTTACACAATTCTCTGTGTCCAGAGTTGGGACATTGCACATCACAAAATTATTTTTCTCTCGATCTATATGCTATTTGACTCCAGGCAATGCCTGTGATTCCCAACTTTCCTTGTTCTGACATATCTCTTTTAATATTCTGCTAAAATAAACCATTCCATCATAAATTGACAAAGTATCCACTTCACTTTATCTTTGTGGCGAACTGAATGAAAGACATATTACTGAGTTAGGAGAGAAGTTGAGTGACAAATTGTTAGGTGATTAGGTGAGTTTCATTGATTATCTATGCCCAGCCATTCTGTCTGTTAGCATCTTGACTTCAGAACATCAAGTTTGATGAAACAGCTCATTCTTTATTGCTTAATTAAAGGGTCAATCTCAGCTTACTTTATGTGGTCAGTTCCCAGAGTAGGCCTTAAACCAATAATCTCTTGATCTATTGGTATCAGGGCTCACTAACTAAACCAAGCTGTGAAACTCAATTGAATGCATATCGATGGATTTGATGGGTGGATTAGCCTTTTCTTGTTTCATACTGTATCAAGTTTTATTCCACAATATAACATGGCAAAGGCTCATTGACCCATATTGATCTCATCCTTCCAGGAAAACTATAACTCTGAATCATAGAATCCCTACAGTGTGGAAGCAGGCCATTCGGCCCATCAAGTCCACCTTGACCCTCTGAAGAGCATCCAACTCAGACTCAACCTCATATCCAAGGAACCACACATCCACCCCATAGCTAACCTACACATTCCTGGACTCTATAGGTAATTTCGCCTGTACATCTTTGGATTGTGGGACTAAGCTGGAGCACCTGGAGTAAACTCATGCAGATATGAGGAAAATGTGCAAAATCCAATTACAGTAACCCTAGGATGGAATCAAACCCTGTGATGCAGCAGTGCTAACCACTGAGCCACCAATTATATAGTACTTTTAATGGAATGAAACATCTGAAAACACTTCATAGAATGGAATCCCCAAAACTGTTCCCATTATGATGTTCTTCAGGATGTCGGCTTTGCCATTCAAGCTGAGTATTCCTGCAGTGCTAGAACCAAAAAAGGTTGAACATTTCTTCTGATTAGGAAACAGTTATCTGAAAAATAAAGTTCTGGGATTGTGAAGGGTTCCCACTGCATATCTGTGGAAATCCATTGTTTTAAGTAAATGTCGTATTATTCTGAACTGTCTTCAGAATGTCTACATAACCCGAGGCTAAAGAGGAACTCACGGGAATTCTTTTTACAGAAAGCTCTGAATATTGCAAACCTTCTCAATGGAGAGTGAGAACATTCAATTTCTTTCTTGACATGACAAAGATTCCAAGAGTGCAGCAGATAAACCAACACAGGCACATAAACACCCTGACAAGAATCAATTTTAATTTTTAATGTTATAAATGGATTTTACCTGTAACTTTTCTCTTAACCATTTAACGCTAGCGATGTCACAAATCATTCAATATTAATATTTCCCATATACATTGATAAGTGGCATTTGAACTTGCATATAAAGTGTTCTAAAAGACTAGGAATGATAGTGATGATTTTAGAGTTGTTTGCAGTGGGACTTCATTCTGTAGAGCGGAATTAGAATCTTACCTGCACTCACTAATGTCTGTTTGTATTAATAGTACTACCTCAGGAGGAAAAGCTTAAATACCAGGAATGGTACATCGCTGACACCAATACAGCTTGCCATCATATTCACCAATTTATTTTCATTGTATGCAGGCTGATCATTAAGTGGAACTACTGGTTAAAAGTGATAATTGTACACCGCAGACAACATTATTCATAATGTTGGTCACCAGAAAGGACTGAATGCTGTTTAGCTGAGTGGTTGTGTTAGACTATATTGAGACGTTAGACCAATGTTGTGATTAACAGCAATTTTCTTTCTCTTACCATCTCTGAAAGGCTAGTTGCAGCCTGAGATGTCTGATCCTCTACTTTAGACACAAGTTCCTGTGCTGAAGACTGAGAACTGGGATGTTGAGACAGATTAAATATATGACTGATGAATTCATCACGTTCAATGAGAACATTTGCTGCAGCATGAGACGTCACTGGGATCATAAAATTCACTGTGTAGCTTGTTTTCTGGTGCTGTTTTACTTCCAGAATGGCATCTGTGGTGTACATACATGTTGCTGATGCTGGCCGCATTGGAAACCATCTTGGGTACGATACAAACAGTGTATGCTAACTGTGTACAAAATAAACATAGTATGACAACAATCAGCATGTCACACTGATTTAAGCCAGTACTATAATTTTCTACCTCAACCCTCAAACTGACACCCTCTCTTAACAAATGTACAGCTGATATGTGTTCAGCAGCAGAGAGGATTCCCCAACCAGCACCATTTGATGGTGTTATCATCTATTTTTCTATTGGTTTCTGATCGATTTCTACCGGCTGTTTCTGCAAGTGTTCGGTGGTTTGTACAGTTTAAAGTTGCTGAAGTCTACGGGGAGCAGACAACAAAAAATATGTCTCATGACTCTGTTGTGTCACCATGCACATGTGGACAGCATAAGTATAACAAAACACTCGACAAAAAATAACAAAGAAACATGGATGCTGGAATTCAGAAACAAAAGCAGAAATTGCTGGGAAAACTTGGCTGGTCTGTTAATATTTCCCTTATACATTGATAAGTGGCATTTGAACTTGCATATTAAGTGTTCTCAAGGACTAGGAATGATAATGATTTTAGAGTTGTTTGCAGTGGAACTTCATTCTATAGAGGTGGAGTAGAATCCTATTTGCACTCACTGGTGTCTGATTGTATTAGTAGTAGTGCCTCAGGAGGAAAAGCATTTGTGGAGAGAAAACCGAGTGAATGTTTCGGGTCCAGTGGCCCTTCTTCGAAACTGATTGTAGCTCAGAAAAGTATAGCATATATGCTGAAGATGGGTGGGGGGAAAATGGGGAATGAGTTAATAATAGGTGGAGATGGCATCCAGAGAGAAAAACAGTTGGGCAGATCAAGAATGGTCAACCTGGAGAAATCAGTAAATGCTTAATAGGGCTGCAGTGGGTTATTTGTGGTAGCAGCCCATGAGATGACAAGGCCTGGTGTGTGGAGGTTGGAATACGGACGTGGAAAAAAGTGCTGAAGCCCTAAAAAATTGTTGAACTCGATATTGAGTCCAGACAGCTGCAGGGTCCCCAGGCAGAAATTGAGGTGCTATTCTTCCTGCTTGCATTGAACTTTGCTGGAGCCTGAGACAGAGATGTTGGCCAGGGAACAGGGTGGTCTGGTGAAATGGCAGGCCACCAGAAGCTCCGAGTTATTTCTGCAGACAGAACATAGGTGTTTTGCAAACTGGCCGTCCAGTCTGTGTTGCATCTCCCCATTGTAGAGGAGACCACATTGTGAGCAGCAAATACAGTAGACTAGATTGAGTGAAGGGCAGGTAAAGCACAGCTTCACCTGGAAGGTGTATTTGGGGCTTTGGATCACGAGGAGGGAGGAAGTAAATGGGCAGGTATTAAGCCTTCTGCAATTGCATGGGGCTCTGGGAATGAGTTGGGAGCAAAATAGATAAACTTTTCCAATTCCAGACAAGAGTGGGAAGCAGCATCGACATACCAGAAAAGACTTGTGGGTGGGGGCTGGAATAGGACTGGCTCAAGGAACGATCCATGTACCCCACAAAGCGACAGGCATAACGGAGGCCTGCTCATGTATCCATTTTCATGTAGAAAGTGAGCAGAGTTAAAAGAGAAATTGCTCAGAATGAGGATGAGCTTGGCCAGGCAAAGGAGGATGGTGGTGGATGGTTCAGGCCTTTTCTTCCAAGAAGAAGCAGAAATCCCTGAGACCATTCTGATGGGGGTTAGAACATCTCCCCACAGGACCTTCCCCCTGCAATTGCAGAAGGTGCAACACCTCCCCATTTACTTCCTCCCTCCTCAGTATCCAAGGCCCCAGACACACCTTCCAGGTCAGGCAACACTTTACCTTCACTTCACTCAATCTAGTCTACTGTACATTTGGGAAATGAACTGCAGACTGGACAAACTCCTATGTGGAACACCTATTTCTGTCTGCAGAAATGATCCTGAGCTTCTGCCACTTCAACACACCACTGTGTTCCCTCTCCAACATCTCTGTCTCTGGATTCAATATTCTGTTCAATAATTTTAGGGCACTTTCTCCCATGTCCTTACCCCAACCCCCACACACCTGACCTTGTCATGACATGGATGGCTACCACTCACAACCCACTATCAGCCACTAATGGTTCTCATCAGCAGCTACTCATTCTCCTAGGCTGACTTAATCCATTCTTTGCTGAAAATGTGTTGCTGGAAAAGCGCAGCAGGTCAGACAGCATCCAAGGAACAGGAGAATCGACGTTTCGGGCATAAGCCCTTCTTCAGGAATGAGGAAAGTGTGTCCAGCAGGCTAAGATAAAAGGTAGCGAGGAGGGACTTGGGGGAGGGGCTTTGGAAATG